>NC_083585.1:6451588-6684088 GCF_027579695.1 Neoarius graeffei
AAGTCTCTAAATTTGTGTCTCAGTAGTCTGCAGTCTTTGGCGTGCTTTCGTGCGTGACGTTACATTTTGTTACATTTTATTCTGGTACAGTTGTGGGTGTTCGTTTCGTGAACCACATCCACCATGTCTCTTACAGCAGGCTACTGTGCGCTCATTTATTTCTAACTTTATTTCTATCCGTACATTAATGTAGGCCCACAATTCCGACAGTTTATTATTTTATTAATATTACAAGGCCCCTGATTGGCTGTGGCCCAGGGGTTTGAGCCCCCCGAAGCCCCCCCCCCCTTAAAGTGCCGGTGCATGTCTGCCATCGTCTGTGTGAGACTCGCGCGCGCGACAACTGTCCTTCCCGTGATTCATTTCCAGAACGCATTTCCCCAGGGGCGTCAGAAGCATTTTTAATGTGGGGGGACACACTGGCGGGGGGTCCTCCGCCAGAAAAATTTTAATTAATTTTCAACAATAAGTCCTCATTCAACTAGTCCATATATTCATCAGCCTGTTTTTAAACCCACCGCTACGCCTAAGATAATGAGATGAATGTGACACAATTTATCACCAACAATGACTTTATGGGTGCATTTTACTTTTTATTTTGTATTTTCTATTTAGTTTTAGATGTAACACAACATGCCACTGGGCCAAGCAATAGTGACACTCAACTGTATGTTTAAAAATAAGAATATTCATAATCTCACACAATGAACAGGCATGACATGGCATCATGCAAATTTCGTAACACAAAATCACACTGTGTCAAGCAACGGTGACACATAACAAATAACTTCACACAATAAACAGGTGCAATTTTGTTCACCACCAACAGTGACTTTAGTGGGTGCATTTTACTTTTTTCTGATTTAGCGATACTCATAACAAAAATGGCATGGCATCATGCAGTCTTCTCATCTCATCTCATTATCTCTAGCCGCTTTATCCTTCTACAGGGTCGCAGGCAAGCTGGAGCCTATCCCAGCTGACTACGGGCGAAAGGCGGGGTACACCCTGGACAAGTCGCCAGGTCATCACAGGGGTGACACATAGACACAGACAACCATTCACACTCACATTCACACCTACGGTCAATTTAGAGTCACCAGTTAACCTAACCTGCATGTCTTTGGACTGTGGGGGAAACCGGAGCACCCGGAGGAAACCCACGCAGACACGGGGAGAACATGCAAACTCCACACAGAAAGGCCCTCGCCGGCCACGGGGCTTGAACCCAGGACCTTCTTGCTGTGAGGCGACAGCGCTAACCACTACACCACCGTGCCACCCACTCATGCAGTCTTCATAACACAAAATTACACTGGGTCAAGCAATGACACAAAAGATAACTTCACACAATGAACAAGTGCAGTTTTGTCAACCTGCATGCAATGGTGGTACTACAGTAGCATTTACAGATTAGTATAACAAATAGATTTATAGATATAACTCCTTTTTATATTGGTGCCACCACAATTTCTACCACTTCATAACTTTTATCCCCCTTTCCTTCACAATCCACCTGGAATAACATCCATCTCTCTCCATCGCTTTCCTCTCTACTATTCCTTCCCCATACACTGATTTCCCATCTTACTTTCCAGAAAACTGCCAATATATATATATATATATATATCTCATCTCATCTCATTATCTCTAGCCGCTTTATCCTTCTACAGGGTCGCAGGCAAGCTGGAGCCTATCCCAGCTGACTACGGGCGAAAGGCGGGGTACACCCTGGACAAGTCGCCAGGTCATCACAGGGGTGACACATAGACACAGACAACCATTCACACTCACATTCACACCTACGGTCAATTTAGAGTCACCAGTTAACCTAACCTGCATGTCTTTGGACTGTGGGGGAAACCGGAGCACCCGGAGGAAACCCACGCAGACACGGGGAGAACATGCAAACTCCACACAGAAAGGCCCTCGCCGGCCACGGGGCTCGAACCCAGGACCTTCTTGCTGTGAGGCGACAGCGCTAACCACTACACCACCGTGCCACCCACTCATGCAGTCTTCATAACACAAAATTACACTGGGTCAAGCAATGACACAAAAGATAACTTCACACAATGAACAAGTGCAGTTTTGTCAACCTGCATGCAATGGTGGTACTACAGTAGCATTTACAGATTAGTATAACAAATAGATTTATAGATATAACTCCTTTTTATATTGGTGCCACCACAATTTCTACCACTTCATAACTTTTATCCCCCTTTCCTTCACAATCCACCTGGAATAACATCCATCTCTCTCCATCGCTTTCCTCTCTACTATTCCTTCCCCATACACTGATTTCCCATCTTACTTTCCAGAAAACTGCCAATATATATATATATATATATATATATATATATATATATATATATATATATATATATATATATAAAATACAAATAATAGATATAATAATAAATTAATAAATGAATAATGATAAATAAATGTTGTTCTCAGTCGCACTCTCATATTTACTGTATTCATCTTTCTCCAGATATCAGCAAGTGCTCGGACAACACTCCAGTGCAGCCACGTCTGAAGAAAAGGTTCATTGTATGCAAAAATAGAAATCTTATTTTACAAAAAAGAGAAACATGGTTTTAAGATTTACTGAGCACAATTTATTTTATGTTTAGGCTATTGAGACAGAATGTTTATCTCATTGTATTTATGCTCAATGTATTTTGTTTTGGTTTTAAATAAACTAAACAAAACATTTTGAACGCTTAAATATTGCCATGTTTTGCCCATATGTGCCCCCCTGAAAAAACACTGGCCCCACCTCGGCCCCCCTAGTAATTTTGGTCTAGAACCGCCACTGAGCTAGCTGATACATCTCCTAACATTGACTAGCCAGCTAACTGCACTAACATTTCCATTGGGACAAAAAAACCCTGTCCTGTGGGGAAATTTTGACTGACTTTCCGCTTCTTTGTAAAGAATGTCCTTATGTCCATTGTGTCTGGGGAGGGAGCAAATACTGCAAACAATTCATCATCAATCAAGAATACCCCATTAGGCTAAGCTTATTTCACTGTTTAGTTGAATATTAATTTAATGTGTCCTAGGGTTAATTTTGAGGGCATATAACAAAAGAATAAGGTTTTAGCAAAAGCTAGACATTGTGAGGTTGCAATGGGGCTGACGTCACCTCCTCCACTTTCCAGCAGCTGCACCAACATTTCTGTGCTCGCGCTGAGATTCACTTCACTCGCACGCGGTGAGCTGTTGTCGGCAACGCCCGGAAAACCCGGAGTGGATTTTCAGTGGGCTGTGTATTCTCTTATCGATCAAGTGGAATGGATTCTTTCACGAAGCAATAGAAACGGCGCTGGGTGAACTAATATTTTATGTTAAATGTGGGGGGGTCCAAACGAAGAATTATGAAATGTGAGGGGGACATGTCCCCTTCACATTCAATGGTGGCGACGCCCATGCATTTCCCCTTCTCCGTTTTAGCCTTTTTTTTTTATTTTTTATTTATTTTTTTTTACTCAGTAACGGTTGTGATGTAAAATGTACCGAAGTACACTACTTAAAAGAAAACATAAGTAAAAGTACACTTTAAAAATTACTTGAAAAAGTATAAGTACACAAAAAAGCTACTCAAGTACAGTAACGCGAGTAATGTAATTCGTTACTTTCCACCTCTGCATGTCATCCTCACAGTTTCCCCCCTCAACACACACACACACACACACACACACACACACACACACACACACATATACATACATCTCATCGTTCATTAACACACTGAACTCAGGGACCGCACATCTCACTTTCCCTCACCCATTTGCACTATTCCGCACTACCTCACCTTAACAGCTGCTAGTTTGTTTATTCTGCTTATTTCATGTTTACCTGCTATACCTCAAGTGCCCTTGACTGTTTGGTTATTTGTACCAATTTGTGTGTGTGTGTGTGTGTGTGTGTGTATGTATGAGTGTTTAGTCTAGTTAATATCTAGAGTGTTTATACTGTTTATATTGTCTGTTTGAGTGTTTAGTCTGTCTTGTTGTTATCTAGTGTTTATACTGTTTATTTATACTGTTTATATTGTTTGAGTGTTTAGTCTAGTTCATATCTAGAGTGTTTTATACTTTTTATATTGTCTGAGTGTTTAGTCTGTCTTGTTCTTATCTAGTGTTTATACTGTTTATTTATTCTGTTTATATTGTTTGAGTGTTTAGTCTGTCTAGTTCCTATCTAGAGTGTTTATACTGTTTTTATATTGTTTGTTTTTTTTCAATTATTCTATTTTTATTTATTGCATTGCCAGTTTGCACCGTGGGTCAGAGAGGACTGATATTTCATCTGTGCTGTATGTCGAGCATGTATAGCATATTTGACAATAAAGTTGACTTGACTTGACTTTAGTGAAATAAATCTTCTATAATGCTATTGCATTCGTTGTTAAATTTTGAGTCACAATTTACATAGTTTGCTAAAATAATTTGGCCTAAATAAATTTACAAGGAACATGTACATTTTAGAAATATTGGCATATGTTAAAAGAATGATCTCTAATGCTATTGCTTTCATTATTAAATTTTGACAGTCACAGTTTAAATAGTTTGCCAAAATAATTAGGCCAAAATAATAAATTTACAGGGAATATTTTGTCTCTTTAAAATATTGGCCTATTTTAAAATAATAATTATTAGAATATGCCAGTCAGTATAATAAAAACAATTATTTTTATAGATTTTATAAAAAGGACCAAATAAGTATGTTTTTTGGTATATTGGTGACCACTGGGATTTTTAACATAAAGATGCAACAAAATTATGCCACAAGCTATTAGTCCCTTAATTGATCAAGGATTTATAGATCTGCTCAGATTGGGGAGGGGTCGATTGATGTGGGAGGATTTCAACTGATTTACTCAATTAACGCCTGAGATTCTTTCTTCTTCTTTGGCAGTCCATCAAGGTCGATGATGACTGTTATACTGAGAGGTTTTTATGGCCTGCAAGCCCTTGAGTGGGCTGCAAGGTCAGCACGTGAACGGCAGAACCGTCCACACAGGTTGCATGTCTGTCCCATTGCAGCGGGGTTGTGTCGTCTGTCATGCGCTCTTTGGTAGTCCTGCTGATGCTTTTCTTCTATGCTTTTGATGGATCTCCTCACCAATGTTCTCCACTTTCTTCTGTTGGAGGCAGCTTGCTCCCAGGTGTCAGGGTTGATGTCAGCATTCTTCATGTGTCTCTCTTTAGTACATCCTTGAAGCGGAGCTTCTGTCCTCCATGCTTCCTCCTTCCTTCGGAGAGCTCTCCATAGAAAACAGCTTTTGGGAGTCTGGAGTCTGGCATGCGTCATACATGCCCAGCCCAATGAAGCTGTGATGCTGTAATGAGTGCCTCAACACTAGGAGTCTGGGCTCTCCTCAACACTTCAACGTCAGATACTCTATCTTGCCAGCGTATTCCCAGGATTTGACGCAGGTGCCGCAGTTGTGTTCTGGTGAGTTTCTTGATATGCCTTCGGTAGAGGATCATGCACTCTGTGGAATACAGAAGGGCTGGCAGGATGGCTGCATTGTATACCTTTATTTTGGTCGTCCTTTTGATGTCATGTCTTGACCATAGGCGCTTGTATAGTGAGCCGAAAACTTTGCATGCGGCTTGAATCCATCTGTCCACTTCCAGGTCTGAGGAGTTAGTGTTGGTGACTGCACTGCCAAGATATACAAAATTCTCTGCTTTGGTTAGTGTCTTCCCATTCACAAGAACATCTGGGCATGGTGGTGGTTCTTCTATGGGAGGTTGGTAAAGAAGTTCTGTTTTGGACACATTGATTGTCAGGCCAAACAAAGTGGAAGTGGTGGCAAAGCGAGCCACAATCTCTTGGATTTCTTCAGCATTGGTTGACACCAGAGCAGAGTCATCAGCATAAAGTAGCTCTCTCACACATATTTCTCTTGTCTTGGTAGAGGACTTTAGTCAAGTAAGATTGAAGAGCTTGCCATCAGACCTTGTCCGTATATAGACACCTTTGCTGAGGTTGATTCCCATTGTTTCTAGGTCTGCTGCCAGGTAAAGAGTAAAAAGTGTCGGGGCTAGCGCACACCCTTGCTTGACGCCATGGTTGATAGTGATGTCACCACTGATTGAGACTTTGCCTGACATGACTTCATGGAAGTCTTTGATGATTCTCACAATCTTGTCTGGACAGCCATATAGTTCCAGGACCTTCCAGAGCGTCTCTCTATCCACAGTGTCGAACGCCCTAGAGAAATCTACAAAGATAACATACAGGGCTTGTTGCTGTTCAATGGCTTTTTCCTGGAGCTGACGAAGGGTGAAGATCATATCTATAGTTGACCGGCCAGCTCTAAATCCACACTGGCTCTCTGGTAGTACCTCCTCTGAGACCTTCTTGATGCGATTTAGGATGATTTTGGCCAGGATCTTGCCAGCTATAGACAGTAAGGAGATGCCACGGTGGTTTCCACAGTCACTGCATAGGCCTTTTTTCTTGTAGATGGTAACTATGACCGCATCTTTGAAGTCTTGTGGCACACAGGCATTTGCCCAGCATGCATTGTATAAGCGTAGTAGCTCTCTTTTCAGGTTGTGACCCCCTGTCTTCCAGAGTTCTGCTGGGATCCCATCTTGTTCAAGTGCTTTGCCACATCTTGTGGTCTTCGATGCCTTTTCCAGATCATGCTCAGTGATGGGAGCTGAGAGTTCATCTCGAGTTTCTCTAGGCTGTACCATGTTACAGGTTTGTGGATCTGCAGAACTTTGCTGGTTGAGGAGGTTACAGAAGTGCTCCTTCCATCTTGATCTAATGTCTTCTATGTTGGTGAGAAGTTGGTCTCCATCAGCATTTCTCACTGGTGCTATTGTATTGCTTTTTGGTCCATAGATGGCTTTCAATCCATAGAACAGACCATGTGAGTCATTTTTGTCAGCCATCTGCAGTTCTTCTGCTTTCTTGCACCACCATTTGTCCTTCACGACTCTGATTTCTTTCTGCACTTTGGCCTTGATGTTTTTGAGGGCTGCCTCTGTGGATGCCGAGTTCTTCTGAAGGTGTGTGTTGTAAGCCCTCTGCTTTTCAGCTAGCACACACTGGATAGCCTCTTCATTTTCTTGAAACCAGTCTGGCGATCTCCTTTTCAAATGGCCAAGCATTTCTTCTGCTAGAAGAAATGCTAGAATAAGCAGTTTGCTTTAGCCATTTCCATAGCTCTTCAATATCATCACTGTTTACTTCATTGGCATCTAAAGCAGCTGTGAGGGCAGAGGCGAAATTCTCCTGCTGTTCAATGCTCTTGAGTTTGCTCACATCCAATTTCTTAGCTGGGGCATTTGCTGGTTTCTTGTGCCTTGGCAGCACCATCTTCATTCTGAGCTGTGAGCATACCATGTAGTGATCAGTAGAGCATTCTGCACCTCTCATGGCTTTGGCGGACAGGACTTCTGGCATGCTGACCTTACGGGTAATAATGAAGTCAAGCAGGTGGGGGTGTTTGGATCGTGGGTGCTTCCATGTGAAGTAGTTCTTTTCTGGCTGGTAGAAGAAAGTGTTGGTGACACTAAGCTCTCTTTGAGTGCAGAAATTCAGTAATAATTCACCATTGGCGTTCCTCTTTCCCTTTCCAAATTTTCCCAAAGTGCCTTCATAGGTAGTATGGTCATTTCCCACTCTAGCATTGAAGTCCCCTAGTATCAGGAGCTTGTCTATGTTGGGCACATGGTCAACCACGTCAGCCAGAGACTGATAGAAGGCTTCTTTATCTTCATTGGAGTACATCATGGTTGGCGCATAAACACAGATAATGGTCAGGAAACGTTTCTTGGATATTGGCATGCGTAGAGTCATGATTCTCTCTGATGTTCCAGTTGGTAATGATGGCAGTTTCTTAGCGATTGTGTTGGTGATGGCAAATGCAACATCAGCTTCTCTCCTCTCATCTGTTCTCCCACTCCAGAAAAAGGTGTACTTCTCTTGTTGGAGTTGGCCTTGCCCTTGTAGTCTGGTCTCTTGCAGTGCAGCTATGTCAATGCCATTGCGATCTAATTCCTTTGCAACCAGGGCTGTGCGTTTCTCGGGTCAGGTGTCATTGTCCAGCATTGTTCGGACGTTCCAAGTAGCGATGGTCAGTTTCATCTTTTTGCATTTCATACCGCTGCAGTGAAGACCCGCTTGTCGTGGTGAACCAGCCAGGTAGTTCTGGGCGAGCTTTCTCTACCCCACCTTTTCTAGGGGCTTCCCCTTCCAGGGCAGGCTGTGCTCTCCCTAAATAGGGCAGCCTGGACACTCACACTGCTGCCTCAGCCTACTGTCGCCCAGATCTTCAGTTGAGCTGTGACCTTCAAATGTGAGCCGCCTATGTGCAGGAATCTTGCTAGCAGCTTCCAGCTTCTCAGGCCTGCTGCCGTTGCATTCATCTCGTCACCGAAGGACTTTCTCCTCTCCTCTCCTTGCATAATGCCTTGCACAATGAGTAAGACAGGCGGTGTCGTGCCCCCATCGAACTGTCTCTCTGGACCTCCAAGTCAGGCACCAGGTGGTGCACAGGTGTGCCACAGACCTGGCAGACGTGGAGGTTGCCCCGCAGTGACAACTAACTTGTCTGGTAATACCATCTGTTGACCATGTATGGTTCCTCCACATGCCATCTGGTGATATGCCATTGACCTATAGAGGTTCCTCTGCCACAGAGCACCAAGGACACCTTGCTGTCAGTGCCCCTGTGAACCGTAACCCTGTCGAGGGAGGCTATGGGTGTACTAACACTTGCCCAAGGTGTCCACCCAGGCTAGTGGAGGGAAGGAGGCACCTTACATCTCCCTTCTAGATCGGCTCCCAGCTGAGTCTAGCCACTGCCACTAGTAAACCAAAACTAGAGAAACAAGAGTTCTAGAGTCCTAAAACTATAGAAATAACAGTGCTAGCAAACCAAAACTATAAACACAAGAGTGCTAGCGAACCAAAACTATAAAAACAAGGGTGCTAGCAAACCAAAACTATAAAAACAAGAGTGCTAGCAAACCAAAACTATAAAAAACACGAGTGCTAGTAAACCAAAACTAAAGAAACAAGAGTTCTAGAGTCCCAAAACTATAAAAACAAGAGTGCTAGCAAACCAAAACTATAAAAACAAGACTGCTAGCAAACCAAAACTATAAAAACAAGAGTGCTAGCAAACCAAACCTATAAAACAAGAGTGCTAGCAAACCAAAACTATAAAAAGAAGCATGCTAGCAAACCAAAACTATCAAAACAAGAGTGCTAACAAACCAAAACTATAAAAACAAGAATGCGAGCAAACCAAACCTATAAAAACAAGCATGCTAGCAAACCAAAACTATAAAAACAAGAGTGCTAACAAACCAAAACTATAAAAACAAGAATGCGAGCAAACCAAAACTATAAAAACAAGCGTGCTAGCAATCCAAAACTATAAAAACAAGAATGCGAACAAACCAAAACTATAAAAACAAGAGTTTTGAGACCATAGCAACCACCTATTAAACACCATAGCAATGACTTGAAGTCCAACAGGAACCATATAAGAGGTGATGCAGCACAGTCACATACCCTAAACATCTCATGATATTGACTTAGTTGCTGATTAGTTTGACTTCGAAACACCTGAGATTAATCAGTTGAAAACCCCCTCATGTCAGGCGAAAACCCCACAAAGCACGGGTGATTGCTCTAAGACAACGAGGGAGGCTCAGCCTCCTCTAAAAATGACGAAAATCGTGTAGGATCAATTGCGCTAGGCTTATGTTATAGCTGACCTTATAACATTGCTATTTCAGATCCAGAATCATAGAAATATATGTGCTCAACCCAACTACAGTGCGAAATCATTCCGTTATAACTTTCCCCAGTTCGCCTAATGTGTGCGTGAGTTTTTCCCCCTCGTGACAGCGCGATGCAGCCCAGCCTCAGTGGACTTCAATGGCATTTGGGAGCTATGCGCTTTTCAATATCAAAATGCAAGACGGTTATTGGACAAATACTGCAAAAACGCCCGCCCCACGGACTCTCAGCCTCACAGTGGGAGAGACATGGCAAAGCTTTCCGCGAGGAGACTGGTGATTGGTGAAAGCGGCCGGATATTTTCTTTGATTAACAGCTCGTTTCAAATTTAGACAGGCAGCGGTGAATTTCAGTTCAGTCCCATGTGGATGCGCAAGTGCTGTGGTGTATTGTAAGAGATCAGCTTACATTTCGATTTCATTCATTACATACGTTTTCTACCAGCTTTTTTAGTTTGTATATATTTTCATTGTAAATGAAGTGTAAATATAGTGTTGTCAAGTTTGCTATCTTAGTTCCAGAAATTTCGTTTATTTGAGTGACTGAACTTGAACTTGAGGGGGCTAGTCAGCTAGCAAGAAAGCTGCGCACGGATGCCAAGCATTGCGGATTTAATTTTGGCGAAGCCATTTGCCAGTCTTCCTTTCGAGGAAAAAATTAAAATTAAAGAGCAGGGTAGACCAACGCCTCAAATTGACTTGGTGAAAAAGGTAGGGAATAATACTCGTTCCTTTCAGCTCTCCTGGTATGAGAAAGTGAATTGGCTAACAGCAAGTGACCCACATCAACAACAGTAAATAGGCTACTTTAGTAATATGTCATGGATGGACCAAAAATATAGAATCTATTTAAAATGTTTATGCTGAGTATATTATATTGGAATATATATTTTTCTGGATATGAATTAAACACAGCTACAATTTGGAAAACATTTTTAAACAAAAACACAGCTGAGAACATTTCACATTACAGACCTGGATTAAAAGTGAAGGGTTATCAGAATTGTCAGTAAAACATTTCTCAGTCAAAATAAGTAAAATATAGGGAAAGTGTCATTGAATGAAATGTGTGGCACCCAGCTCTATGTTTGGCTCCCCAAGGTCAGTGCTTGTGCCTATTCCAGAACACCCTGCTGTTACTGCTGAGGTTCCTGACAAAGAGCTGCTTTCAATAATGATCAATTTTTAAACAACATGCCACAATTTTAAAATATAAAATGTTAAAATATACCCCCCATCACCACCATCATGTATATTGGACAGTAGGCTAATGGGCCAAAAGAACCTGTTATTTCACAGTTTGTGACCCTGCCAACAATCAGCCAGATCAGGGGCAAGAGTATGGGCAAAATTTATGTGTTTTTTCTTTTTTCTTTTAAAATCTGGAAATATCGTAACCGACCAGCCTCCCCTGTTTGAAAGACTACCAGCCGCCACTGCCACAAAGTGAGTAGAAAACCTCCCTGTGAGGTTTCCGATGGGAGGTTTTGGACAGGGGAGGTTTTCGCCGGATCCCATTTAGACTCGCGTCCTTTACGGAATAAACTGTTACAAATTGCATGGCCTGGCAGTGGTGTAAAGTTGTTTCTTAATGTTTAAGATTTGCGCCACGCCATGGACCAGCGTGGGTACGAATCAGATTGACTAATTGTTGCTAAAATATAGGCCTATATCCAAACTTTTAGACAGATTAACTATGTCGTGATCATCACATATTCATACCATTTCATCGTTATGTAGGCCCAAAGTGGGATTCTTATGAAATTAAAGTTGGTAAAGCAATGTAATTTCAAAGGCGCACACGTCAGATCAATTCGAAAAGAAAACATCATAATTATAACATAATAACAAAGACAATAATTATAATATGTAGACCTACGTAAAACCACGACGTGCAGATAATGTTTCTAGTGTGTTTTAAAGTGTCGTAATAGATATTTCTTACCTGATGGCACTAGATTTTAATCCACAAATTGGCTCAATTTCAAGTCGGTCTCGATCAACAAATTGGTGACGGGAAGTCAACTACAAGGCTGTGTGCAGGTGCATACCGTCCGGGGCAGTCCAGAACCGTCCGGGTATCGTACTGTCCGGACACTTTTATGGGGTATTGAACGTATGATATGATTGTCAACATGTAAATTCTATACTATAGGCCTCATTGCAGTTTCACTTAGGGCCTATGCACCCGACCTATTATAGGCCTACATGTCTGTTAAAGTGCAATTGCAACATTTTGTCAGCCATTTGTAGGCCTATCTGGATCTCATCTCATCTCATTATCTCTAGCCGCTTTATCCTTCTACAGGGTCGCAGGCTAGCTGGAGCCTATCCCAGCTGACTATGGGCGAAAGGCAGGCTACACCCTGGACAAGTCGCCAGGTCATCACAGGGCTGACACATAGACACAGACAACCATTCACACTCACATTCACACCTACGGTCAATTTAGAGTCACCAGTTAACCTAACCTACATGTCTTTGGACTGTGGGGGAAACCGGCGCAACCAGAGGAAACCCATGCGGACATGGGGAGAACATGCAAACTCCGCACAGAAAGGCCCTCGCTGGCCACGGGGCTCGAACATGGAACTTCTTGCTGTGAGGTGAAAGCGCTAACCACTACACTACCATGCTGCCCCGTTCGCAAACTTGCTGAACAATAAACAAACATTCTATGAACATTTGATTGATGTTCGCAAATGTTCGCTTCTGGGTGGGCAGTGTTAAATAGGAATCTAGGATTATTTTTGTTATCTTCTGTGAGGGAGGAGAGATATGTTGATCTTGCAGCACTAAGAGCTTTTCTGTACTTCAGGAAGCTCTCCTTCCACGCTAATTTGAACACTACCAATTTTGTTTGACGCCATTTATGTTCCAATTTTCAAGTGGTCTGTTTTAATGTGCGAGTGTCATCATTATACAAGGGTGCTAATTTTTTGTCTCTGACCATTTTCCTTTTAAGAGAAGTTACATTATCTAAGGTAAGGCGGAATGTTGACTCTAAGCATTCAGTTGCCTGATCAAGTTCTGCAGGGGCTGACAGTGACCCAATCAAAGTTGATAGCTCTCGGAGATCATTTATAAAGCTCTGTGCAGTAGTTGACGTGAATGTATGTTTAAATACAGTAGCATGGTGAGGTGCATATATTATTACTCAGACATAGTTTGAATGAGATGAGATAATGATCTGAGATAACTTCAGACTGTGGAAGTATATTGTCTACGTTTAACCCGAATGTTAGTATTAGATTGGGCATTATTCAAGAAGCCCATTTCAGTGGGCTTCTTGAATAATGCCCTAGATTCAGAATGTTTGAACTATAGAGTTTTCTGTTTAAGTCCTGTAATTCAAATCCGTATCAAATGACCAAGAAGGAATTCAAATGAATGTGACAGAATCAGGAAGTGATTCAAATTCGTGTCATTAATCTGGAAATTATTCAAATTGAAATAATAAAATGACTATTAATTCAAATTGATGTTACAGCAGCAATCATAAATTCATATAAATATTAGAAACCCAGGAAGTAATTCAAATAAATATCTTAGGATCACAATAAATTCAAATTAATCTGAAAGGAACAAAAAGTAATTAAAATTAATGTATTGTGGCAGTGGGGGCGTGGTCAAGCATCGGTCTGTGACCAGAGGGCGGAGTTAGGGAAGGTAAGTGGCAGAATCACTGCACCTGATGTTGGTTAATCTGTGTTTGTGTGTCTTCCCCAGTGACCACGCCCTATATAAGGAGAGAGAGAGAGCAGAGGAAGGAGGCTCCCTCCCAACCACAACGCATGTGTGTGATAGTGTGAGTGAGTGAAAGCTGAAAAGCTAAATTAAGTAGAATAAAAAGTGTTCTTTGTGGAACTTAATCCTGGCCTGCTGTCTTTCTGTGCTCCACTCATATGAACTGCCACAGTGGTGCCGAAATCCAGGAAATTCGAGCACAGGAAGAACAGCCCCATGGAGTCCTCCCCCTTTGCGGACCTGGTCCACGCCCTCTCCACGGCCCAGCAGAGCCAGCACCAGGTGCTAGTCACCCTCCGAAAGGAGCAGGAGCACTGGTTCGAGGCCCTGGTGCTGGTGCAGCAGGAAGACCGACAGGCGTTCTGGCACCTCCTCGCGTCGTCGGGGTCCACCACCTCCACCGCCGCAGGCCCTTCTCCCCTCACCCTCACTAAGATGGGCCCGCATGACGACCCCGAGGCCTTCCTCACGCTCTTTGAGCAGGCAGCAGAGGCCTCGGGCTGGCCGGTGGAACAGCGCGCGGCGCGCCTCCTCCCCCTGCTAATGGGCGAGGTGCAGCTGGCTGTGCTACAGCTCCCCGACGATCGCCAGCTGGTCTACGCGGACCTTCGCCGGGCCGTCCTCCAGCGGGTGGGGTGCACCCCTGAACAACAGCGACAGTGCTTCCGCGCTCTGCGTCTGGAGGAAGTCGTCCGGCCGTTCGCATTTGGCCAGCAGCTCCGGGACGCCTGCTGGTGGTGGTTGAGGGTCGACAACCGCGACACGGAGGGGATCATCGATCAGATGGTACTGGAGCAGTTTATCGCCCACCTACCAGAGGGAACCGCGGAATGGGTCCAGTGCCACCGCCCGGCCTGAATTCACCAAAGCCTGGTGCAAGACGAGGCATTGGGGGGAGCACAGGGGGTGAAGGTGTTGTGTGCGCATGGGGATGTTCACAGCTACCCTTTATTGTTGGTCCACATTCTTTTTCGAGGGGAAAAATTGAAAGTAAAGGCGGCAGTTAATCCTCGCCTCACCCACTCGATAATTTTGAGGACTGATTGGCCGGGATTCGGGGAGTTAATGAGCCATCTAGTGAAGAGTGGGTCCTGCTATAGTTCAGCAGAGGGAGGTCTCAGTGTCGCTTTGGCGGGAGCAGCTGTCACAGACCTGTCTATGTCATCTCCGCGTCAGAGTGAGGAGCAGCAAGCTCCTCCTCCCTCTCTCAGGGAATCCCTTGGGGATTTCCCGTTAGAGCAGTCGTGAGACGAGACTCTGCGGCATGCGTTTGACCAAGTGAGAGTAATCGATGGTCAAACACTCCAGCCAAACGCCACCCCGTCCTTCCCCTATTTTTCTATTATGAAGGATAGGTTATACCGAGTGACGCAGGACACTCAGACTAAAGAGCAAGTCACGCAGCTTTTGATTCCAAAGAGCCCCCGGGAATTTATATTCCAGGCAGCTCACTTTAATTCCATGGCTGGACACTTAGGGCAGGTTAAGACACTAGCCTGACTAATGGCCCAGTTCTATTGGCCAGGGATTCGTGGTGATGTCTGTAGGTGGTGTACGGCGTGCCGCGAATGCCAGTTAGTAAATCAGGCGGCCATTCCAAAAGCGCCTTTGTGCCCTCTCCCATTAATCGAGACCCCGTTCGAAAGAATTGGGATGGATCTCGTCGGGCCATTAGATTGGTCAACACGAGGGTACCGCTTTATTTTAGTTCTGGTGGACTATGCAATGCGATACCCGGAAGCAGTGCCTCTTCGCAATATATCAGCGTGCAGTATTGTGGAAGTGCTCTTCCACGTCATCTCCCGAGTTGGAATCCCGAAAGAGATTCTGACTGACCAAGGCACCTCATTTATGTCACGTACACTGCACGAACTGTATGGGTTATTAGGTATTAAGCCGATCCGCACCATTGTGTATCACCCACAAACGGACGGTTTAGTTGAACAGTTTAATCGCATCCTCAAAAATATAATTAAAAAATTCGTAAGTGAGGACGCACATAATTGGGATAAATGGCTCGAACCCTTGTTATTTGCAGTGCGAGAGGTCCCACAAGCCTCCACAGGGTTCTCCCTGTTCGAATTGTTATATGGGCGTAAGGCGCACGGCATTCTAGATGTGCTGTGAGAAAATTGGGAGGAGGGACCTTCGCCCAGTAAAAATCAAATTCAATACGTTATGGACCTGCGCGCAAAACTCCACACACTCACACACCTAACCCAGGAGAATTTGCGGCAGGCCCAAGAATGGCAAACCCGCCTGTACAATGGGTACACGCCTTAGGGAGTTCACACCAGGAGATAAAGTTCTCGTACTGTTGCCCACATCGAGCTCCAAATTAATCGCCAAGTGGCAAGGACCCTTTGAGGTCACATGGCGAATCGGGGACGTTGACTACGAGGTGAGGCGAATGGACAGGGGTGGGGCGCTACAGGTTTATCACCTCAATCTACTCAAACTCTGGAATGAGGAGGTCCCCGTGGCATTGGTGTCGGTGGTTCCGGAGAAGGTGGAGCTGGGGCCAGAGGTTCAAAAGGGAACATTGGCATCGCGTACCTCTACGGTCCCCTGTGGAGACCAACCACCTCTCCTCGACCCAACTCACAGAGGTTGCCCAGTTGCAGACCGAATATTCGGACGTGTTCTCGCCCCTGCCTAGCTGCACCCGCCTCATAGAACACCACATTGAGATGCCCCCAGGGGTGGTAGTGCGCAGCCGCCTTTACAGACTACCCGAACACAAGAAAAAGTGGTTTGGGAAGAACTCGAGGCCATGCTCGAAATGGGCATTGTCGAGGAGGCCCACAGTGACTGGAGCAGCCCGGTGGTCTTGGTACCAAAGACCGACGGGTCAGTCCGGTTCTGTGTAGACTATAGAAAAGTCAACGCAGTGTCTAAATTCAACGCGTACCCAATGCCTTGTATTGATGAGTTGCGCGATCGACTAGGCACTGGATTTGACAAAGGGTTATTGGCAGATCCCCTTGACTCCATTATCCTGAGAAAAAAATGGCCTTTTCCACACCGTTCAGCTTACACCAGTTTGTCACACTTCCTTTTGGGCTGTTTGGGGCGCCTGCTATGTTCCAGTGACTGACGGATAGGGTCCTCCACCCCCACGCCACCTATGCAGCCGCGTACCTAGACGATATATTTATTTATAGTAATGACTGGCCACGGCACCTACAACACCTGAGGGCTGTCCTTAGGTTGCTGAGGCGGGCGAGTCTCACAGCGAACCCGAAGAAGTGTGCGATTGGGCGGGTGGAAGTACGGTATCTGGGCTTCCACTTGGGCAACGGGCAGGTGCATCCCCAAATTAACAAGACAGCAGCAATTGCGGCCTGCCCGAGGCCCAAGACCAAAAAGGGGGTGAGACAGTTCCTGGGGCTGGCTGGCTACTATCGTAGGTTTATACCTAATTATTCGGACGTCACCAGCCCGCTGACTGATCTGACTAAAAAGGGGGCACCAGATCCGGTCCAGTGGATGGAGCAATGCCAGCGGGCTTTCTCTGAGTTGAAGGCTGCACTGTGTGGGGGGCCACTGTTACACTCCCCTGACTTTTCTCTCCCCTTTATGTTGCAGATGGACGCGTCAGACAGAGGGCTGGGGGCCGTTCTGTCCCAGGAGGTGGAGAGGGAGGACCACCCCATCCTGTACATAAGCAGGAAGCTGTCAGTGTGTGAGGGGTGCTACAGCACCATCGAAAAGGAGTGCCTAGCAATCAAGTGGGCGGTCCTCGCTCTCTGCTACTACCTCCTGGGGCGCTCTTTCACCCTCTGTTCAGATCACACACCCCTCCAGTGGCTCCACCACATGAAGGATGCCAACACACAGATCACCTGTTGGTATCTGGCACTCCAGCCCTTTAATTTCAAGGTGGTCCACAGGCCGGGGGCACAGATGGTCGTGGCAGACTTCCTCTCCCGTCAAGGGGGGGAGTCATCTGCCGGCTGGACGGCTGCCCAGCCTGAGTCGGGCGGTGAGGGTATGTGGCAGCGGGGGCGTGGCCAATCGTCGGTCTGTGACCGGAGGGCAGTGTCAAGGAAGGTAAGTGGCAGAATCACTGCACCTGATGTTGGTTAATCTGTGTTTGTGTGTTGTCCCCAGTGACCACGCCCTATATAAGGAGAGAGAGAGCAGAGGAAGGAGGCTCCCTCCCAACCACAACGCATGTGTGTGATAGTGTGAGTGCGTGAAAGCTGACAACCGCGACACCAAGGGAATCGTTCGTTCTGGTGGCACTGGAGCAGTTCATCATCCGACTTCCCAAAGGGACCACGGAGTGTGTCCAGTGCCATCGCCCGGCGTCGCTGGATCAGGCCATCGAATTGGCGGAGGATCAATTGGTGGCTGTTCCCATGGCAGGATCGCAGATCTCCTCTTCCCCTCTCTCCTCCCTCTGTGTCTTGTCCTTGCCCAGTTCCCCCACCGCGGAGGCGGGGGCCGGCTCCACCCCAGCCGGCCTGCCGCACCCACAGTGCCCTCCCATTTCCTGCTTCTGTGTCTGTCTCTCTCCCCCCTCAGGTGAGTGAGCCCCAGAGCGCTGGTGCAGAGAGAAAGTCCAGGCCGGTTTGCTGGTGCTGCGGGGAGCTGGGGCACCTCCAGCATCAGTGCTCGGCAATGGAGGTGGCCGCATTTGTCCGGATCCCCGACGCGCCAGGAACAGCCCTCGATCAGGCAGGAGCATATTGCATACTGGTGAGTGTCCAAGGGGATACATATCAGGCTTTCGTGGACTCTAGCTGTAATCAGACCTCAATCCACCAAAGCCTGGTGCAAGACGAGGCATTGGGGGGAGCACAAGTGGTGAAGGTGTTGTGTGTGCACGGGGATGTTCACAACTACCCTTTAGTGTCGGTCCACATTCTTTTTCAAGGAGAAAAATTTAGTGTAAAGGCGGCGGTTAATCCTCGTCTTACACACTCGATAATTTTGGGGACTGATTGGCCAGGATTTCGGGAGTTAATGACTCATTTAGTGAAGAGTGGGTCCTGCCATAGTTCAGCAGGGGGAGGTCCCGGTGTGGCATTGGCGGGAGCAGCTGTCACAGAGCCGTCTACGTCATCACCGTGTCAGAGTGAGGAGCAGCAGGCTCCTCCTCCCTCTCTCGGGGAATCCCTCACGGATTTCCCGTTAGAGCAATTGCGAGAAGAGACTCTGCGGCATGTGTTTGACCAAGTGAGAGTAATCGATGGTCAAACACTCCAGCCAAACGCCAGCCCATCCTTCCCCTATTTCTCCATTGTAGGTACAGTCCGCCATTTTGTGTCTAAGAACTACAACTCCCAGCCAACTTCCGCGTTGACATACGTCACACCGGGGGCGGAATTATCACCACGTCTGCCATGAAGAGATAAATAATGGAACAAACGCTCAACTCCTCATCTCTGGCTCTGTGGACTTCAACTCCAACAGACAATAAAGAGACCGCTCGCATTTGCAGGCAAACCCCGGGAACATCTCACTCTTGCAAAGATTTACCATCCAGCGCGGGTTCTGTGTTTACCTCTGGCCAAGGTAAAAATCCAGAATAGCGTGATCTTTAAACTCAACCTGAGTTACAGCCAGATTTCGTATTAAAGTGAGGTCACGACTGCCGTTTAAACGCAGTTTTTAATCGAAGCGATCAGATTCCTTCTAAACAGCACTGTGCAGGTTATTTCTGATCAGAGACTTTTCCTCACGATCGCTGAAGTTCGGACCACGAATCCTCTTTTCATCACGTCGGACCCGAGTGCTCCGTCGGACCAGAAAGTTCTCTCCGCCTTCTACAGAAACTTCCCCACAGCGAATATCTCTCCACATCTTGCTAAAGAATGTTTGAGTAAGAGTGGCATTTTTGGGCTTAGTCATAATAATCAACTTAATCATAATCTTAATCATAATTAAACTAGTCTAGGAATTAGTTTTATGAAGTAGTGTGAATTTTAACTCATGAACTGTTTATCTGTCACACTGAAAACACTCAGCGTGTTGAATTGTTTCATTTTGTTTAATATCATTTGTATCAATTGTTAGGCTGTGCATGTTGTTTTCCTCTTATTCCTTTCACTAATATCCTAAATCTCCTTAACACACATTTTGACCTTATCAAGGTTTCAGTTGATTCAGTACTGTATAAGCTGGTGAAATTAGCCTATGGTTAATTTCTTTTGGCTCATTAGTGTCCAAAGCTAAGTCTTTGTTCCATTAGCTTCTAGATCTAATTGTGTTGTCTCCAGGGATCACAAGGCATTCACCACATGTACTTAGCAACACAAAGCTAAGGGAGGCTTACACTATGTACTTAGCAACAAGCTAGAGCTAACACACTTTTCTTTGTCTCGACATGTGGCAGCCTTCCCCCAATACAATCAGATAAGAACATTCCAAAGCTTTATAGCTCACACACACACACCCTTGCTCTCCCTTTCTCAGACACACACTCACACCACATAAATACACATATACATGCATATATATATATATATATATATATATATATATATATATATATATCAGCTGGATAGTACAGTGGTAATGCTCACTGACTACGACGCAGGAGATTGGGGTTCGAATCAGACGTCGCCCGGGTCAGACATCACCCGGGTCAACAAGGTCTGCGTCAGTTGCTAGGGAACCAGGGCAAACTGATGAGAAATGGGCTACTGGAACAAGACATCGATGGACGAGGACAGAAAATACGGAGTTGCTGGAATGCTACTATACAAGCAATCCCAGAGAGAGGGGATAGATGCAGCGAATGTGGGACCATTGGATACTTCGAAACCCACAATCAAGGCTAACAAAGAAACAGCTATTAGCCCAGTGTTCCAACATCCATAATCGAAATCTACTATCACAACTAGAGATTAATGAAATACAACAACGATGCTACGGCAAGGGGGAGCCAGGAAGACAGGTCAGCGGGGAGATGTCATCATCATCATACCAAGCCCCAACAACTAACTTCCTCAACACAAGAGCTGCTGACCTGAGAAGGAAGATCGTGACCCAACTGGAAACCTGGAGGCCCCGACGAATACCGAAGCTGAGTTGCCAAGTACCTTCAGAAGATCTACTAGTAGATGTGAATGCTGCTCTGAAGACAATCTCCACAAGAACCATCACTGAGACCAACAAGCTGATACACAGTACAGCAACAGTAATCATGGAGATGCTTGGACACAAGGTGGGCTCGGGACATAACAAACAGTATCCACCATGGAAGAGACGATTAGAGGCCAAGATAAAGGCAGCACGGAGAGAAGTTAGCCAGCTAGCTGAACTACAGAAAGGGAACATGGTGAATAAAGGGGCACCCAGGAAGTACAACTCACTCTCCATACCAGAGGCACTCGAAACTGCCAAACAGCGACTAACAGCTCTGGCCACCCGGTTGAAGAGATACACCAAGGAGGGAGAGGCCAGGAGAATAAACGAGCTGTTCTCCACTGAACCAGCCAAGGTGTACTCTCAGTGGCAGGGGAACAACAACCGGTCAGACCCACCAAGAGCTGAGGTGGAAAAATACTGGAAAGACATATGGGAAAGAAAGGCATCACACAACACCGATGCCCAATGGTTAGTGGACCTAAGAGCTGACCACAGCAACCTCCCAGAACAAGAACCAGTAACCATCTCAATGGCAGACGTCCAAGAAAGAGTGTCAAAGATGAAGAGCTGGACAGCACCAGGCCCCGATATGATCCATACGTACTGGCTGAAGAAGCTAACTGCACTCCATGAACGCCTAGCAGCACAGATGAACCAGCTGCTGAGGGATGGAACCCACCCAGAATGGCTAACCCAAGGCAGGACAGTCCTAATCATGAAGGACCCCCAGAAGGGACCCATCCCATCCAACTACCGGCCAATTACCTGTCTCTGCACAACATGGAAGGCCCTGTCAGGCATCATTGCGGCAAAAATGAGTAAGCATGTGGCTCAATACATGAGCGAGGTACAGAAAGGAATTGGCAGTAACACCAGAGGAGCCAAGCACCAGCTACTGGTCGATAGAACAGTCGCCCGAGACTGTAAGAAGAGACAGACCAACCTGTGCACTGCCTGGATTGACTACAAGAAAGCCTACGACTCAATGCCACACACATGGATACTGGAATGTCTGGAACTGTATAAGATCAACAGGAACGTAAGGACCTTCATCCAGAACTCAATGGAAATGTGGAAGACAACCCTAGAGGCCAACTCAAAACCCATTGCCCAAGTCAACATCAAGTGCGGCATATACCAAGGAGATGCGCTATCACCACTGCTGTTCTGCATAGGCCTGAACCCCCTCAGTCAGATCATCACGAAGAGCGGCTACGGGTACCGATTCCGTAGTGGGGCAACAATCAGCCACCTGCTCTACATGGATGACATCAAGCTGTATGCCAGGAACGAGCGAGAAATAGACTCGCTGATCCACACCACCCGGATCTACAGCGATGACATAGGGATGTCATTCGGATTGGACAAGTGTGGCCGGATGGTCTCAAAGAGAGGCAAGATCATCCAGACTGAGGGGATTGACCTACCAGAGGGCAACATAGGTGATATCCAAGACAGCTACAAGTACCTTGGCATTCCACAGGCTAATGGAAACCATGAAGAGGCCACAAGGAAGTCAACCACAGCCAAATACCTCCAGAGAGTAAGGCAGGTCCTGAAAAGTCAGCTGAATGGTAAGAACAAGGTCCGAGCCATCAACATGTACGCACTACCAGTCATCAGATACCCCGTTGGTATCATAAACTGGCCAAAGGAGGAGATAGAAGCCACAGATATCAAGACTAGAAAGCTCCTCACCATGCATGGAGGGTTCCACCCCAAGTCCAGCACCCTGAGACTATACACTAAGCGGAAAGAGGGATGCCGAGGGCTAGTGAGCGTCAAGACCACGGTCCAGGATGAAACATCGAAAATCCGAGAATACATCAGAAAGATGGCCCCAAAGGATGAACTGCTAAGTGAATGTCTCAGGCAGCAGAACCCTGATGAGAGTGCAGAGGAGGAGGAGGAACAGACAACCTGGAGAGACAAACCCCTACATGGCATGTACCACCGTCAGATAGAGGAAGTGGCTGATATCAAGAAATCCTACCAGTGGCTGGATAATGCAGGACTGACAGCACAGAGGCACTAATCATGGCAGCACGAGAACAGGCCATAAGCACAAGAGCCATAGAGGCCAGGATCTACCAGAGTAGATCAGACCCAAGATGCAGACTGTGCAAAGAAGCCCCTGAAACAGTCCAGCACATAGTATCAGGGTGTAAGATGCTAGCTGGATCAGCGTACATGGAGAGGCACAACCAAGTGGCTGGGATAGTATACAGGAACATCTGCAACCAGTATGGAATAGAAGTACCCAAGTCCCAATGGGCCATACCACAGAAGGTGGCTGAGAACAACAGGGCCAAGGTTCTGTGGGACTTCAGCTTCCAGACTGACAAACAGATCCTGGCTAACCAACCGGACATAGTGGTGGTGGACAAAGAGCAGAAGAGGGTGGTGGTGATAGATGTGGCGATCCCAGCTGACGCCAACATCAAGAAGAAGGAACATGAGAAACTTGAGAAGTATCAAGGGTTGAAAGAGCAGCTGGAATGGATGTGAAAGGTCAAGGGTTGCGTGGTCCCCGTGGTAGTGGGGGCACTTGGGGCAGTAACCCCCAAACTGGGAGAGTGGCTCCAGCAAATCCCAGGAACAACATCTGAAGCCTCAGTCCAGAAGAGTGCAGTACTAGGAACATCGAAGATACTGCGCAGAACCCTCAAACTCCCAGGCCTCTGGTAGAGGACCCGAGTTTGAGGATGACATGGATACCACCCCCCCGCCGGGGGTGAGAAGGATATATATATATATATATATATATATATATATATATATATATATATATATATATACACACCTCACTGCTTGTATATATTGATTATTTTTATCTTTATTATAATAAATTCATTTATTAAACAACCTGTGTGTATTCATTTGTTGTGTAAGGATATTTTTGAAGTCCCCAATCGCAAATAATTCAAAAAGGTGCATATAAGTTATATAATTTAGCTGAATGATTCACTACTTTGAATGATTCACTGATTCGATTCATTTGAACGATTCACTGAATGATTCACTTCAAACGATTTAAATGAGACTGATTCTTTTAATTATTAACCTTCAAATTTAATGAGACTGATTTAATGAGATCACTTAATAATTAACCAAATGCACCTACACCATTATGAGGGATAGACTATACCGAGTGATGCAGGACACTCAGACTAAGGAGACGGTCTCACAACTTTTGATCCCAAAGAGCCGCCGCGAATTGGTATTCCAGGCAGTTCACTTTAATCTCATGGCTGGATCGACTAGGCATGGCTCACTTTTATTCAACACTGGATTTGACAAAGGGTTATTGGCAGATCCCCTTGATTCCACTATCCTGAGAAAAAACGGCCTTTTCCACACTGTTTGGCTTACACCAATTTGTCACACTTTCTTTTGGGCTGTCTGGGGCACCCGCTACATTCCAGCCGCTTATGGACAGGTTCCTCTACCCCCACGCCCCCTATGCGGCCGCATACTTAGAGGATATCATAATCTATAATAATGACTGGCCGCGGCATCTACAACACCTGAGGGCCATCCTTGGGTCGCTGAGGTGAGCAGGTCTCACAGCCAACCCGAAGAAGTGTACGATTGGGTGGGTGGAAGTATGGTATCTGGGCTTCCACTTGGGCAATGGGCAGGTGCGTCCCCAAATTAACAAGACAGCAGCGATTGCGGCCTGCCCAAGGCCCAAGACCAAAAAGGGGATGAGACAGTTCCTGGGGCTGGCTGGCTACTATCGTAAGTTTATACCTAATTATTCGGACATCACCAGCCCGCTAACTGATCTCACTAAAAAGGGAGCACCAGATCCGATCCAGTGGACGGAGCAATGCCAGCGGGCTTTCTCTGAGGTGAAGGCTGCACTGTGTGGGGGGCCACTGTTACACTCCCCTGACTTTTCTCTCCCCTTTATGTTGCAGACAGACGCATCGGACAGGGGGCTGGGGGCTGTTCTGTCCCAGGAGGTGGAGGGGGAGGCTCGCTCCATGCTGTACATCAGCAGGAAGCTGTCGGTGCATGAGGGGTGCTACAGCATGATAGAGAAGGAGTGCCTAGCCATCAAGTGGGCAGTCTTCACCCTCCGCTACTACCTGCTGGGATGCCCTTTCACCCTCTGTTCAGAACATGCGCCCCTCCAGTGGCTCCACCGCATGAAGGATGCCAACGCGCCAATCACCTGTTTGTGTCTGGCACTCCAGCCCTTTAACTTCAAGGTGATCCACAGGCCGGGGGTGCAGATGGTCGTGGCGGACTTCCTCTCCTGCCGGGGGGGGGAGTCGGCTGCAGGCCAGACGGCTGCCCAGCCTGAGTCGGGCAGTGGGGGTATGTGGCAGCAGGGGCGTGGTTAAGCATCGGTCTGTGACCGGAGGGTGGAGTCAGGGAAGGTAAATGGCAGAATCACTGCACTTGATGTCAATTAACCTGTGTTTGTGTGTCTTCCCCAGTGACCGCGCCCTATAGAAGGAGAGAGAGAGCAGAGGAAGGGAGCTCTCTCCCCAACCAGACAAATGATGTGTGTGTGCACGTGTCTGTGGTACTGGGAGATTGTGAAGGCTGAAAAGCTAAAAATATAGAGTTTTGAAAACTCAGTTCTGGCCTGCCGTACTTCTGTGCTCCACCCACCCTCTCAAAGTCTAACAGATTATTTTTGTTATCTTCTATTAGGGAGGAGAGATATGTTGATCTAGCAGCACTAAGAGCTTTTCTATACTTCAGGAAGCTCTCTTTCCATGCTAATTTGAACACTACCAATTTTGTTTGATGCCATTTACGTTCCAATTTTCGAGTGGTCTGTTTTAATGTGCAAGTGTCATCATTATACCAGGGTGCTAATTTTTTGTCTCTGACCATTTTCTTTTTAAGAGGAGCTACATTATAAGGTATTGCGGAACGTTGACTAAGCATTCAGTTGCCTGATCAAGTTCTGCAGGGGCTGACAGTGACCCAATCAAACTTGATAACTCTGGGAGATCATTTATAAAGCTCTGTGCAGTAGTTGATGTGACTGTATGTTTAATACAATAGCGTTGTGAGGTGCATATATTATTACTCAGACATAGTTTGAATGAGATGAGATGATCTGAGATAACTTCAGACTGTGGAAGTATGACTATATTTTCTACATTTAACCTGAATGTTAGTATTAGATCGAGGGTGTGACCACCATTATGGGTCAGTCCTATGGCATTCTGTTTAATCCCTACTGAATCTAAAATGGACACACACACTGTTTTCAAAGGGCCTTCTGGGTTATCGAAGTGAATATTAAAATCTCCGACAACTAAAGCTTTGTCTTAGGAAATAACCAGATCTGAGAAAATCTGCAAATTCAGAAAGAAACTCAGAATATGGCCCTGGGGGCCTGTAAATAATAAGTAACGGAATTAACTGGGTAGACCTATTTTTTGAGGCTACATACATTATACTAGTATGAAGAACTTCAAATGTATTAAATTTATAACCAGGTTTTTGTATTACACCTAGATAATCATTCAAAATAACCACGATGCCTCCTCCTCTGCCAGTTAGACGAGGCTGGTGTATATAACTGTATCCAAGAGGACTCGCTTCATTTAATGCTATATATTAATTTGGCTTAATCCATGTTTCAGTTAAACAAAGCACATTAAACTCCTGATCAGTACTAAGTTCATTAACTATTAGCGCTTTAGATGTAAGAGATCTAATATTTAATAGCCCCACCTTTAGATCAAAAGTGTTGGCAGCAGCTGTACAGTCAGTATGATCTAATTTTATATTGATTAGATTACTGGAACAAACTCTCTGAGTATTTCTACTTTTTCGTTGAGCTCGGGGAACAGACACAATCTCGATGTAGTGGACCCTGAGTGACGACTCTGTGCAGCTAGCAGACAGTCGGTTTAGCCTGTTCGTCTGCTCCCTGGCCTTGGCTCTGGATCGTCAGAAATTAACTAGGCCTGTTCTGAGACTATGACCTATGCTACAGGAAATGAGAGCAGCACCTTCCCGAGTGGGATGGATACCGTCCCGCCCTAACAGGCCAGCAGTGCCCTCAAAATTAGCCCAATTATCTATAAAGCCGGCGTTACAGTGGTGTAGTGGTTAGCGCTGTCGCCTCACAGCAAGAAGGTTCTGGGTTCGAGCCCCGTGGCCGGCGAGGGCCTTTCTGTGCGGAGTTTGCATGTTCTCCCCGTGTCCGCGTGGGTTTCCTCCGGGTGCTCCGGTTTCCCCCACAGTCCAAAGACATGCAGGTTAGGTTAACTGGTGACTCTAAATTGACCGTAGGTGTGAATGTGAGTGTGAATGGTTGTCTGTGTCTATGTGTCAGCCCTGTGATGACCTGGCGACTTGTCCAGGGTGTACCCCGCCTTTCGCCCATAGTCAGCTGGGATAGGCTCCAGCTTGCCTGCGACCCTGTAGAACAGGATAAAGTGGCTAGAGATAATGAGATGAGATGAGATCTATAAAGCCCACACTGTTTTCAGAGCACCACCTGGACAACCAGCAGTTCAGCAACCATAACCTGCTGTAAGCTACATTGCCATGCCACATTGGGATGGGGCCAGAGCATACTACAGCATCGGGCATCGCCTTTGCTAATTTAAACACCTCTACAAAGTTACCCTTAGTAACCTCAGACTGACAAAGGCATGTATCATTAGCTCCTGCATGGATATCTTTGAGAACCTGTGCTTGCCTCGGACCCTAAGATTACCTGCTATGTCCAGCGCCCTGGCTCCCAGTATACACCTGACTAAAGCTGCTGATGCCCCTGAAGGCTGAGCTAATTTCACGTGCCGTATGATAGAGTCACCTATAACCAGAGCTCTTTCAGGTTTCTCAGTGGGTGCATCACTAAGGAGAGCAAACCTGTTCAACACGTGACATGGAGAGGAGTGGTGCTCCCGTGGGCGAGTCTCAGCGGTAGCTTTGGCTCTACGCTTATGCCGCCGAGTCGTCACCCATTCGCCCCGCTGTAGGGCTCTGATGCCGGAGTTGGGGGATTGCTAACTCCACCTAGGGCATCCAGACTTTCCCCTACAGAAACTACACTGTTCTCATGCTCACTGGCCGTCTCTAAAGCCTGGACACGCGCTTCTAGCACTGTAATCTTCTCCATCATAGAGTTAACTAATCTGAACTTATCACAAATAAAGCTATCGTTCGCAACGGAGGAAGATTGACTAAACATCCTACACTCAGCACACTGAACAGGCTGAAGGTGTGCCATGATGAAAAGATTCACGTACCTTAATAAAAGATCTGTTGATATTAAAGCTGATTTAATGTGGATGTCCTCCACTTTTGGTCTTTACACAGGAGGAGAAAAAAAAAGAAAGCTTCCGGTCTTGGCGTTCTTCCAAAAAAAGATAGAGAAAAAAATGGAAAAAGGAAAGTGAAAGTGGAAAGTACAAAAAGGAAAGTGACAGTACAATAAAAATGAGGAAGATACTGGAAAATTATTTGTAGAAAAAATTTTTAAAAAGATAAGAAAAGAAATCTGTCCCTCTGAGTTATATGTCAGTCTTGGGATCGAGATGCTGACCTCTTCTGCTCCTCAGACCTGCCTGATCCATCCTGGTGCCCTGTGTCTGGTTGGAGTCTCATCGCATCGCTCCTGTGGAGGGCGACCCCATGTGGATAGTTGGGGGTCGCGCCTGGAGGAGGCTGTGGACTCTTGCAGTGGTGCTTTTGTGGCTGGGGACTGCAGTTGACTTGCTGACTCGAGGGCTGCGGTTGACTTGCTGACTTTGGGACTGCAGTTGTCGTGAATGGTTTTGCGCTCCAGTTTCCATCGGTGGGGGGTTTATAGCATCAACGAAACTGACTTTATATTAGGACTGTTAATGTTAGTCATGTTGTCTGTTGTTGCCCAAATGAGGATGGGTTCCCTTTTGAGTCTAGTTCCTCTCGAGGTTTCTTCATGGCATCTGAGGGAGTTTTTCCTTGCCACCGTTGCCACAGGCTTGATCATTGGCGATAGATCAGGGATAAAATTAGCTCATATTTTAAGTCTTTCAAATTCTGTAAAGCTGCTTTGCGACAATGTTTATTGTTAAAAGCACTATACAAATAAACTTGACTTGGTTAGCACTGTTGCCTCACAGCAAGAAGGTCCTGGGTTCGAGCCCAGCGGCTGATGGGGGCCTCTCTGTGTGGAGTTTGCATGTTCTCCTCATGTCTGTGTGGGTTTCCTCTGGGTGCTCCGGTTTCCCCCACAGTCCAAAGGCATGCAGGTTAGGCTAATTGGTGTCTCTAAATTGACCGTAGGTGTGAATGTGAGTGTGAATGGTTGTTTGTGTCTATGTGTCGGCCCTGCAATGACCTGGCGACTTGTCCAGGGTGTACCCCGTCTCTCGTCCATAGTCAGCTGGGATAGGCTCCAGCTTGCCTGCGACCCTGTAGGACAGGATAAGTGGCTACATATAATGGATGGATTGATGGAGCTTCTTGGGCAGTGGTTCCTAATTGGTGCAACAGAAAAGCATTCACCCTATCATCTAGAGATCGTGAGTCCAAATCCTGATGTTGTCAAAACTCAGGAAGGGAGAGGTGTCAACTGCAAGTAACACTAGCCAAATGTCTATGGGGCTAGAATAATAAAGACTCCTCTGAGGCACATAAAGCCAGCATCTATTTGAACTGCTGCTCATACAGCATCACACACCTGCTGTCTACCCATACATATAGAAATGGGTAGACAGCAGGTGTGTGATGCTGTATGAGCAGCAGTTCAAATAGATGCTGGCTTTATGTGCCTCAGAGGAGTCTTTATTATTCTAGCTCCAGAGAATTTTAGCTTCTGGCAGAAAACCAAACAAACAAACCAATCCGTACATGTTCAGAACAACCAAATGGGTCCAGGCATGCAACATTACACTTTTTAAAATTACATTATAATTGTTATTAATAGAAGTGTGTGAGGGTTAAGCCAGTATCTCACTGGGCTGCGACAGCCTGCGACTAGTTGGAGACACAACAATTGTGATAAAATATGTGAATTAGTGACAATATTCACTTGGAATCAGCCTGAATTGATATTCACATATTTTATCACAATTTTTGTGTCTCCAACTAGTCGCAGGCTGTCGCAGCCCAGTGAGATACTGGCGGAAGAACTTGCACTTCCTGTCTCACGGAAACTGACTTGAGAAGGGTTCATGATGGCTTTGCGACACCAGCGATGCATTTGTGGCTATTTTGAGAGAAATTTTGTCGCACTAATTTTTTGAACATGTTCAAAATATCAGCGATGAAGGAGCGACACTTTGCGACTCATGTGAGGAAATTGAGAAGCCCCACGAATGTTTCAAGACACTTTTGAAACTCTCTCGTGCATGACGTTCGCAATTTGTCGCAAGCTGTCACAGCCCAGTGAAATACTGGCTTTTGGGTTAGGTTGGGATGGAGGGAGGGGAAACCAGTTGGAGGAGTGTCTGCTTCCGCGGAGGGCGACGGCGGATTTTTGGCATCAACCAATTTGTGACTGGGTCTGGATTAGCCTTAGATCATGGGTGATGAGGATATGGAAGAGGATGTTGGTGGGGGGAGAGGAAGAGGGAGCGGAGTTAGTACTCCGCGGTTAGGTACTTCTAAAGAGGAAAACAAGAGGAAAGAACGTGAAAATGAACTGGGAGAGAGGAGTAGAGATGTGAGAAGATGAGTTGTTCACGATCCTGACTCTGACTTGAAGGTGATCATTAAGTTTAAGGAAGGTAATGATGTTAGAGATATTAGTTTAGTTGCTTTAACTACAGGGTTGAAGAAGGCTTGTGGAGAGATTGAAATGGCGAAGGTGTTGAGGGATGGAAGCCTACTGGTTAAGTGTAAGGACAGTGGACAAAGGGAAAAAGTAGTGAAAGCTCAGTCAATCTGTAAGAAAGAAATAGCGGAGGTAAGAAAGTTTGGTGAGCATGGAGCAAGAGGAGTAATTTCAGGAGTGGCGCTTGGTGAAAACTTGGAGGAAATTAAAAAATACATTAAAGGAGGGTCGGTTTTTGGGAATTAAAAGATTGATGGCAAAGAGAGATGGAGCTAAGGTTGAGAGTACATCACTGCTCTTGGAGTTTAAAGAACATCATCTGCCTGAAAGGGTGATGTTAGGCTTTATGAGTTTTAATGTGCGGGAGTATGTACCCCCTCCAATCAGGTACTTTAAGTGCCAGCGGTATGGTCATGTAGCTGCAATTTGTAAAGGTAGTCAGAGATGTGGTAAGTGTGGAGGTAACCAACGAATCTCTCACTAGAACCAGAGATCAGTGCTAGAATAGGAAAGGCCTCAGCAATCATGTCCAAGCTCCACACCAGAGTATGGTCCAACAACAACCTCACCATTAGTACTAAAATGCAGGTGTACAGAGCTTGCGTCCTGAGCACACTTCTCTACTCCAGCGAAACTTGGACAACCTACTCCGCTCAGGAGAGAAGACTCAACAGCTTCCATCTTCGCTGCCTCAGACGCATCCTCGGCATCAGTTGGCAAGATAAAATCCCAAACACCGATGTGCTTGAACGCGCAGAACTTCCATCTATCTACATGCTCCTTAGTCAATGCCGTCTTCACTGGCTGGGCCATGTACGCCACATGGATGATGGCAGAATACCTAAAGATCTACTGTACGGTGAGTTGTCAGAAGGCTCTAGATCTCGTGGCCGCCCAAGGCTCCGCTTTAAAGACGCCTGCAAGCGTGACTTGAAATCTGCCGGGATCAGCGTACAGTCTTGGGAGACCACTGCCGAGTCCAGAAGTTCTTGGAAAGCTGCCATTGCGAGCGGGACCAAAGAAGCCAAACTATTACGTAGTGTCAACCAAAAGTGAAAGAGAGCAGCACACAAGTCTTCCCGGCAAGATCAGGAACCATCTTTGTACATCTGTCCTTCTTGCCAAAGAGACTACCATTCCCACATCGGCTTGTTTAGCCATGCAAAGAAGTGCTAATCAAGGTGCATCCCATTGTCTCACGAGACGGAAAGTGGCCGCTGACGACGAACCATGAGTATGGCCAGTGCGGGGAGGGAGTGGTAAGGAAGTGTTGTAATTGCGGCGGGGATCATACAGCTGCTTATGATGGTTGTCCAGTGAGGAAAAAGGCTGTTGTTGTGTAGCAGGTTAGAGCAACTAAAAACCTCTCTTATGCTGAAACAGTGAAAGAAGTTGACAAGGAAAAAAGGCAAAATGAAACCATGATCAATTCAGAACGTTTAGTGCTATTTATAGCATATGTAATAAATTACACTGAGCAGGCTAAAAACAGGACAGAGAAAATCAGAATTATAGTGAAAGCTGCAGCAAAATTCTTAAATCTCACTAATTTATCTTGGGAAAAGATATATGCAGATCTGAATAGGTTGGGTGAACCCCCAGAGATATCATCTGCACCACCATTGATAAGTCAGCCTTAGTGATCTTACTATGGAACGCTAGAAGTCTAGTAGCTAATGGTCAGGAATTTAAAGGTTTCATTCAAGATTTAAATGAAAAACCAGATGTGATCTGTGTTCAGGAATCCTGGCTAAACAGTTCATTGGACTTTGTAATTAAGGGTTACTCTAGTATCAGGAGAGACAGGGTGGGGGTAATGGTGGAGGGTGTGTTACTTTTGTCAAGAGGGGACTACAATATAGAGAGCTAAAGAAAGGAGATGATCTGGAATATATAGGTGTTGAGGTATGGACTAAAGAAGGGAGTGTGAGTGTGATAAATTTTTATAATCCATGTAACCAGATTGAGTTAGAGCATTTAGAAGAAATTTGGAGGGGTTTGGGTGAAAAGGTCATTTGGTGTGGGGATTTTAATGCTCACAGTTCACTCTGGGGAGATAAAAATGATATAAATGGTAGTATAATTGAAGAGTTTTTAGATGAAAAGGAGCTTGTATGTTTGAATGATGGTTCGTATACAAGAACAGATGTAGCAAGAGGTAATGAGTCAGCTATAGACCTCACAATAGTTTCTCAAACTTTAGCTGGCAGATGTAGTTGGGAGGTATTAAATGACAGTACACTGGGTAGTGATCACTATCCTGTTGTGGTTCAGATTGAGATAGAACTGATAAGAGATCAGGTGGTAAGAAATGGGAGATGGATTTTAACGGAAGCAGATTGGGAAACCTTTTCAGTCATCAGTGAGAGCAGTCTAATGGGTATTGGAGCTAATGCCAGTGTTGACTCCATGTGCTATTCTGTTACAAACAACATAATTAGGGCTGCTGAACTAACCATTCCCAAGTCAAAGTCAGGTAGTAAGGTGTTGGGGTTCACCCAGAAAGAGACCCCGATTCCTTCATGAGCCCCCTCGGATCCGGGACGAATGATAGAACGAGAGAAACAGACAAGGGAACACCTGAGTTGTTCACATGGCAGTTTATTCGCACAGTCACTTCGTCAAAGATGAAAGATTACAAACACCTTTTATAACAAATCATAATCTCTCCAAACGGCTATTGTGTCTGTCAAATGTGTGTGTGTTTGTATGTGACCTCAGAGAGGGGTGTGTGTGTGTGTCTGTCTATGGGAGGGTGTGAGTGAGTGACATCATTTTGATATCTGTGTCTATGTGCTAGGTCAGCAAATCACATCTTAATTCCATATGTATGTGTGTGTGAATGAAACCTTCAATCATAAGCAAAATAATATTTCAGCAATTCAGCAATTTCATTTACGCACGTCAAAGCGCGTGAGATGTTTTTACGACAATGTTTTAAACAAAGACTATGTTTGGTCTAACAAAGAAGTGTTCTTCTCCACTGGACGAAGGTCAGGCTACACAGGAACAGTTTAAAATCACTGCCATAGTATATGCAATAGTCCAAAATAATAAAGGATCTTAAAAAGCTCTAAAATATACTATAAGTAATATATACTATAATATATACTATAAAAATATAATATAAGAGTCTTAACTCTTTGTTCAGCAATAAGGCTACCATTACATCCAACATTAAAGTGTGTGTGTGGGTCGATCTGACACTAAAACAGACCTTGGTGGGTCCTTCAGACACTTCTCTGTTCAAAATACACATTTCATAAACAAAATGTTCCCAAACAATGTCCAGCCAAGACAGAAGGTCATTTTTAACTGAACCTTAAGTTAACTCTTAATTTTGTCACCATTTTAATAATAATACTTATAAGAATAATAAGAATAATACTTATATAAACCTAACATAAGGGAAGGATTGTTCTTTGGTGGTCTGAGGAATGTAGTAGGGCTGTCAGGGACCGTAATAAAGCTTTTAGAACTTTAAAGCAAACTCTAAATTTTGGAAACTTGATTAAATACAAACAGTGTCAAGCTGTGGTGAGGCAAACAGTCAAGAATACAAAAAGGGAGTATTGGAAAAAGTTTTGTGATTCAATAGAAATAATTCAAAGTGTATGGAACATGATTAAGAAAATGAGAGGCAATGGGAGGGATTTTGAGTATCCAGTAATGACTGATGATCAAAGAGTTATTACAAATAGTAAAGATAAAGCTGAGGCCATAGCGAAGGCATTGGTAAAGGTGCATAGCTCAGAGAACCTCACTCATGAGGAGAAAAGAGGAAGAGAAATGACAATAGAACGCCGAGACCGGAAGCTTTCTTTTTCTCTCCTCCTGTGTAAAGACCACAAGTGGAGGCCATCCACATCGGATCTGCTTTAATATCAACAGATCTTCGTTTAAGGTACGTGAATCTTTTCATCATGGCACACCTTCTGCCTTTTCAGTGTGCTGAGTGCAGGATGTTTAGTCATTCTTCCTCTGTCGCTAGCGATAGCTTTATTAGCTTTATTTGTGATAAGTGCAGATTAGTTAGCTCTTTGACGGAGAAGATTACAGTGCTAGAGGCGCGTGTCCAGGCTTTAGAGCAGGTTAGTGAGCATGAGAACAGTGTAGCTTCTGTAGGGGAAAGTCTGGATGCCCTAGGTGGAGTTAGTAATCCCCCAACTCCGGCATTAGAGCCCTTACAGCGGGGCGAATGGGTGACGGCTCGGCGGCATAAGCGTAGAGCCAAAGCTACCGCTGAGGCCCGCCCACGGGAGCACCACTCCTCTCCTCGTCACATGCTGAACAGGTTTGCTCTCCTTAGTGATGCACCCACTGAGAAACCTGAAAGAGCTCTGGTTAAAGGGGACTCTATCATATGGCATGTGAAATTAGCTCAGCCTTTAGGGGCACCAGCAGCTTTAGTCAGGTGTATACCGGGAGCCAGGGTGCCGGACATAGCAGGTAATCTTAGGGTCCTAGGCAAGCACAGGTTCTCAAAGATAGTTATCCATGCAGGAGCCAATGATATATGCCTTCGTCAGTCTGAGGTTACTAAGAGTAACTTTGTAGAGGTGTTTAAATTAGCGAAGGTGATGTCCGATGCTGTAGTATGCTCTGGCCCCATCCCAATGCAGCATGGCGATGTAGCTTACAGCAGGTTATGGTCGCTGAACTGCTGGCTGTCCAGGTGGTGCTCTGAAAACAGTGTGGGCTTTATAGATAATTGGGCTAATTTTGAGGGCACTGCTGGCCTGTTAGGGTGGGACGGTATCCATCCCACTCGGGAAGGTGCTGCTCTCATTTCCTGCAGCATAGGTCATAGTCTCAGAACAGGCCTAGTTAATTTCTGACAATCCAGAGCCAAGGCCAGGGAGCAGACGAACAGGCTAAACCAACTGTCTGCTAGGTGCACAGAGTCGTCACTCAGGGTCCACTACATCGAGACTGTGTCTGTTCCCCGAGCTCAACAAAAAGGTAGAAATTTTCAGAGCGTTTGTTCCAGTAACCTAATCAATATAAAATTAGATCATACCGACTGTACAGCTGCTGCCAGCACCTTTGATCTAAAGGTGGGGCTATTAAATATTAGATCTCTTCCATCTAAAGCGCTAATGGTTAATGAACTCATTACTGATCAGGAGTTTAATGTACTTTGTTTAACTGAAACATGGATTAAGCCAAATGAATATATAGCATTAAATGAAGCGAGTCCTCCTGGATACACTTATATACACCAGCCTCGTCTAACTGGCAGAGGAGGAGGCGTTGCGGTTATTTATAACGATTATCTAGGTGTAACACAAAAACCTGGTTATAAATTTAATACATTTGAAGTTCTTCATACTCATATAATGTATGTAGCCTTGAAAAATAAGTCTACCCAGTTAATTCCATTGCTTATTATTTACAGGCCATATTCTGAGTTTCTTTCTGAATTTGCAGATTTTATCTCAGATCTGGTTATTTCCTTAGACAAAGCTTTAGTTGTCGGAGATTTTAATATTCACTTCGATAACCCAGAAGACCCTTTAAAAACAGCATTTGTGTCCATCTTAGATTCAGTCGGGATTAAGCAGAATGTCATAGGACCGACCCATAATGGTGGTCACACCCTTGATCTAATACTAACATTCAGATTAAACGTAGACAATATAGTCATACTTCCACAGTCTGAAGTTATCTCAGATCATTATCTCATCTCATTCAAACTATGTCTGAGTAATAATGTATGCACCTCACCACGCTACTGTATTAAATGTACTTTCACGTCAACTACTACACAGAGCTTTATAAATGATCTCCCAGAGTTGTCAACTTTGATTGGGTCACTGTCAGCCCCTGCAGAACTTGATCAGGCAACTGAATGCTTAGAGTCAACATTCCGCCATACTTTAGATAATGTAGCTCCTCTAAAAAGGAAAATGGTCAGAGACAAAAAATTAGCACCCTGGTATAATGATGACACTCGCTCATTAAAACAGACCACTTGAAAATTGGAACGTAAATGGCATCAAACAAAATTGGTAGTGTTCAAATTAGCTTGGAAGGAGAGCTTCCTGAAGTATAGAAAAGCTCTTAGTGCTGCGAGATCAACATATTTCTCCTCCCTAATAGAAGATAACAAAAATAATCCTAGATTCCTATTTAATACTGTAGCAAAATTAACCAGGAATAAGTCCACTATCGACACATGCACACCTGCAGTATGTAGTAGCAACGACTTCATGAATTTTTTAATGACAAAATTGAGAATATCCGACAAAAAATCCAAACTACTAATTTAAGGTCAGACAATGAAAGTGACCTTGTAGTTAACTATATAACTGTATCAGATCATCAGTTAGAATGTTTTACTCCCCTTAAAGAAACTGAATTACTTTCATTAATCTCTACATCAAAAGCCTCAACTTGCGTACTAGATCCCTTACCTACACATCTATTCAAACAGATAATGCCTGGAGTAATTGAACCGCTTCTAAAAATAATAAATTCTTCTCTTACGATTGGCTATGTACCCAAATCCTTTAAACTAGCAGTTATCAAACCCCTGATTAAAAAACCTGACCTTGATCCCTGTCAGCTGTCCAATTATCGGCCAATATCAAACCTCCCCTTTATCTCCAAGATCCTTGAAAAAGCTGTGGCACAGCAGTTATGCTCATATTTACATAGGAATAACATCCATGAAATGTATCAGTCAGGATTTAGACCTCATCATAGCACAGAGACAGCACTGGTTAAAGTAGTAAACGACCTACTGTTGGCGTCTGGTCAGGGCTGTGTCTTGCTACTTGTGTTGCTTTACCTTAGTGCAGCATTTGATACCATTGATCATTCCATTCTTCTGGATAGACTAGAAAATGTTGTGGGAGTTAAGGGAATGGCCCTCTCCTGGCTCAGGTCTTATCTAACTGATCGTTATCAGTATGTTGATATAAATGGTGATATTTCTAGACGTACCGAGGTAAAGTTTGGTGTTCCACAAGGTTCTGTCTTGGGCCCACTGCTTTTTTTCTCTATATATGTTACCTCTGGGTGATATTATTCGTAAACATTGTATTAGTTTCCACTGTTATGCTGATGACACACAGTTGTATGTCTCTGTAAAACCTGATGAGAGACACCAGCTTAATAGAATTGAGGAATGTGTTAAGGACATTAGACACTGGATGCTTATTAATTTCCTTCTGCTTAAGTCTGACAAGACTGAAGTACTTGTACTAGGACCACATACAGCTAGAAGTAAGTTTTCTGATTACACAGTGACTCTGGATGGCCTTTCTGTTTCTTCACGTACAGCAGTAAAAGACCTCGGAGTGATTATTGACCCCAGTCTTTCATTCGAAACTCACATTGATAACATCACCCGGATAGCTTTCTTTCATCTCAGAAATATTGCAAAGATAAGAAATTTAATGTCATTGCGTGACGCAGAAAAACTAGTCCATGATTTCGTTACCTCCAGGTTGGATTATTGTAATGCCTTACTGTCTGGATGTTCCAATAAGTGCATAAATAAGCTCCAGTTAGTTCAAAATGCAGCAGCAAGAGTCCTTACTAGAACTAGAAAATATGACCACATCACCCGTCTTATCCACACTGCATTGGCTCCCAATCAAATTTCGTATTGATTATAAAATACTACTATTGACCTTTAAAGCACTAAATGGTCTCGCACCACAGTACCTGAGTGAACTTCTGCTCCTCTATGACCCGCCACGCCTTCTTAGATCAAAAGGTGCAGGCTATCTGCTGGTACCTCGTATAGTAAAGGCTACATCAGGGGGCAGAGACTTTTCTTACAAAGCCCCACAGTTATGGAACAGCCTTCCAAGTAATGTTCGGGAATGAGACACAGTCTCAGCATTTAAGTCTAGGCTGAAAACATATCTGTTTAGTCAAGCCTTTTGTTAATGGTGTTTATGAGGTAAAGGTGTAGATCTGGAGGGTCCAAAGACAGAGTGTTTTGGTAAACTGGGATGTATGGATGCTGTCAGTCCCCACTTGCTTGCTCACTCGAGTTTGTTGATGGTGTAGTGGCTGGCTGCTTTATGCCCCGGGGCTCCCTCATGCTTGTGTTACCTTCTGGCTCTCTCCTTTTAGTTATGCTGTCATAGTTAGTTGCCGGAGTCCCTGCTTGTACTCGGTGCAATATGTATACTGCTCCTACTTATTCAGGTGACATTGGGCATACCTAACAACCTGTGTTTTCTTTCCCTCCCACCCCACCCCAAATCTGTCCCTCTGAGTTACATGGAGTCAACAGGAAATCTTTTGGTGGAGAGGGTGGAGACCTCGACTGGCTATCGTAGCCTGCAGGGAATCGGCCGTCAGACTTTCTGTCGCATGTCCCAGACCCGGTGAAATGTAACTGAATTGTCTTGGCCAGCCCTAAGGGTCCCATCTGCATCTCATCATTGCTGAGGAGTGTGCTCCCATCACCCAATCAAGCATCCAGCCAGAGCAGGTCATGATATATTTTTTACCATATTTACATGCCATTGTTGTGTGTTATGCCTGATGTAAAGACTCTCATCTCTGCGAGCCTACCACACAGATTTAATACTTGTCATTTTTAGGGCATACCTAACAACATGTGTTTTCTTTCTCTATCTCTCCCCCCCCCATCTGTCCCTCTGAGTTACATGTTGGTCCTGGGATTGAGATGCTGGCCTCTTCTGCCCCTCAGACCTGCTTGATCCATCCTGGTGCCCTGTGTCTGGTCGGAGTTTTATCGCACTGCTCCTGTGAAGGACAGCCCCATGAGGACAGTTGAGGGTTATACCTGGAGGATGCTCTGGACTCTTACAGTAATGCTTTTATGGCTGAGGACTACAGTTGTCTTGCTAACTTTAGGACTGCAGTTATCATGAACAGTTTTGCACTCAAGTTTCCATCAATGAAGAGTTATAACATCAACGAAACTGTCCTCATGTTAAAACTGTTAATATTATAGTCAGGCTGTCTGTTGTTGCCCAAATGAGGATGGGTTCCCTTTTGAGTCTGGTTCCTCTTGAGGTTTCTTCCTCATGTCGTCTGAGGGAGTTTTTCCTTGCCACCGTCGCCACAGGCTTGCTCATTGGGGATAGATTAGGGATAAAATTAGCTCATGTTTTAAGTCGTTCAAATTCGGTAAAGCTGCTTTGCAACAATGTTTATTGTTAAAAGCGCTATACAAATAAACTTGACTTGACTTGACAATAGGAAAGTACAGGGATGTTTTATTTGAAGAGACAGGAGATGGGGAAATTTTAAATACACCTTTCAACTTACAAGAACTTAATAGTGCATTAAAGAAAGTTGGAAAGTCTACCCCATGGAAGGATATGACCTGTTATGCAATGTTGGAGAATTTGACTGATAAAGGGAAGGAGGTGGTGTTGACCTTATTCAATAAGGTGTGGACAGAAGGAGTCATCCCAGCAGAATGGAAGCAGTCTGTTATCATCCCTATTAGGAAACCTGGGAAAGATGCAAAGTACCCAAGTAACTACAGACCTATAGCATTAACTTCTCAAATGCGTAAAGTAATGGAAAGAATGGTTAATGACAGGCTGGTCTACTGGTTAGAAACTAGAAATCTATTACATAGCTACCAGGGTGGTTTTAGGAAGGGAAGGGGGACTATGGATCCAATAGTTGCCCTGGAGGACTCAATAAGGAAAGCTCAGGTTAATAAAGAGATGGTTTGGGCCATATTTTTTGATGTTGAAAAGGCCTATGACATGGTCTGGAGAGAGGGTCTTCTTATTAAGTTGAAACAGATGGGAATTAAAGGAAGAATGTTCCAGTGGGTTAGAGACTTATTATCTGGTAGGAGAATTATAGTTAAAATTAATGAAGAATTTAGTAATGAGTATATACAGGTGCTGGTCATATAATTAGAATATCATGAAAAAGTTGATTTATTTCAGTAATTCCATTCAAAAAGTGAAACTTGTATAATGTATACATTCATTCCACACAGACTGATATATTTCAAGTGTTTATTTCTTTTAATTTTGATTATTATAACTGACAACTAATGAAAACCCCAAATTCATTATCTCAGAAAATTAGAATATTGTGAAAAGGTTCATTATTGAAGACACCTGGTGCCACACTCTAATCAGCTAATTAACTCAAAACACATGCAAACGCCTTTAAATGGTCTCTCAGTCTAGTTCTGTAGGCTACACAATCATGGGGAAGACTGCTGACTTGACAGTTGTCCAAAAGACAACCATTGACACCTTGCACAAGGAGGGCAAGACACAAAAGGTCATTGCTAAAGAGGCTGGCTGTTCACAGAGCTCTCTGTCCAAGCACATTAATAGAGAGGCAAAGGGAAGGAAAAGATGTGGTAGAAAAAAGTGTACAAGCAATAGGGATAACTGCACCCTGGAGACGATTGTGAAACAAAACCCATTCAAAAATGTGGGGGAGATTCACAAAGAGTGGACTGCAGCTGGAGTCAGTGCGTCAAGAACCACCACGCACAGACGTATGCAAGACATGGGTTTCAGCTGTCACATTCCTTGTGTCAAGCCACTCTTGAACAAGAGACAGCGTCAGAAGCATCTCGCCTGGGCTAAAGACAAAAAGGACTGGACTGCTGCTGAGTGGTCCAAAGTTATGTTCTCTGATGAAAGTAAATTTTGCATTTCCTTTGGAAATCAAGGTCCCAGAGTCTGGAGGAAGAGAGGAGAGGCACAGAATCCACGTTGCTTGAGGTCCAGTGTAAAGTTTCCACAGTCAGTGATGGTTTGGGGTGCCATGTCATCTGCTGGTGCTGGTCCACTGTGCTTTCTGAGGTCCAAGCTCAACGCAGCCGTCTACCAGGAAATTTTAGAGCACTTCATGCTTCCTGCTGCTGACCAACTTTATGGAGATGCAGATTTCATTTTCCAACAGGACTTGGCACCTGCACACAGTGCCAAAGCTACCAGTACCTGGTTTAAGGACCATGGTATCCCTGTTTTTAATTGGCCAGCAAACTCGCCTGACCTTAACCCCATAGAAAATCTATGGGGTATTGTGAAGAGGAAGATGTGATACGCCAGACCCAACAATGCAGAAGAGCTGAAGGCCACTATCAGAGCAACCTGGGCTCTCATAACACCTGAGCAGTGCCACAGACTGATCGACTCCATGCCACGCCGCATTGCTGCAGTAATTCAGGCAAAAGGAGCCCCAACTAAGCATTGAGTGTTGTACATGCTTCATACTTTTCATGTTTATACTTTTCAGTTGGCCAGCATTTCTAAAAATCCTTTTTTTGTATTGGTCTTAAGTAATATTCTAATTTTCTGAGATACTAAATTTGGGATTTTCATTAGTTGTCAGTTATAATCATAAAAAATTAAAAGAAATAAACATTTGAAATATATCAGTCTGTGTGTAATGAATGAATATAATATACAAGTTTCACTTTTTGAATGGAATTACTGAAATAAATCAACTTTTTCATGATATTCTAAGTATATGACCAGCACCGAATGGTATGCCCCAAGGTAGTACTATCAGCCCAGTACTATTCTTGATTATGATCAATGATTTTTTAAAGATTTACAGAGATCAGTTAATGTTGCATTGTTTGCAGATGATGGGGCTATGTGGAAGAGGGGTAGGAATGTTAACTTTATTGTGAATAAGATGCAGCAGTCAGTGGATGCTGTCCAAAAGTGGGCCCTTGAATGGGGATTTAGAATTTCTATAGATAAGACTAAAACAGTATTTTTTACCAGGAGGATTATTCCTCTAGACTTAAAGCTGAAGATATCTGGCACAGAGTTAGAAAGAGTTGATTGTTTCAAATATTTAGGCCTATGGTTTGATAAGAGGCTAAGCTGGTCTGTGCATATCCAGAAGACAATTGAGAAATGTAAAAAAAGTGTTAAATGTGATGCGATGCTTGCGTGGGGTGGATTGGGGTGCAAATAGGCCAGCCTTGAAAACTATTTACATTAGCCTCATTAGATCTGTATTTGACTATGGGTGTGTGGCTTACAGATCTGCATCTAAGTCACTCTTAATGAAGTTGGATGTTATTCAGCATAAAGCTTTGAGGTTATGTTGTGGCACTATGAAAACTGCCCCAGTTAGTGCAATTCAGGTTGAGATGGGTGAAATGCCTCTTCATATCAGGAGGGATCAGTTAACCCTGGTTTATTGGGCTAACCTTAGAGGGCAAAAGGAAGATCATATGTTATTCTTCTTTAATTCACTACCGAGAGAGATAAGTCTCAAGTTAGAAGCTTTGGGTGGATTATATCTCAGAAAGCAAGTGAAATGGGCCTCCAGTTGCTTAATGTGTGTCCATCAGTGTCTTATCCAACTGTTCCATTGTGGCTATTGAGAGAGCCTCTAGTTGACCTAGACCTGTTAGAAATGAAAATGAATGAGGAAAATCAACAGAGATATAGTTGAGTATCATATTAGAGATGTGCATGAAGATAAACTTGTGGTATTTACAGATGCATCAAAGTCAATAGAAGGTAAAGTTGGTGTTGCATTTGTAATACCTAGCCTCAAGATCTGTAAAAAAGAAAGACTGAGTAATGATCTTGCAGTTTACACGGCTGAGCTAGTAGCTATTCTTATTGCCCTGTCCTGGGTTGAGAGCAACAGGCCAAGGAATGGGGTGCTAATTGTGTCAGACTCTGCATCTGCATTGATGAGCATCCAGAGTGCTATGTCTCAGTCCAGACAGGACATTGTTTTAGAAATTGTGCAGACGATAAGTAGACTATTAAACTCTGATACAAATGTCAGTTTTTTTGCGTCCCAGCTCATTTAGGAGTACGAGGTAATGAACTAGCTGAGAATGCTAAGAAGGCATGTGAATCTCCTGAGATCACTATGGATATTCATTATAGTAAATCTGAAATTAAAACGATAGTCAAGTCAAAGTCCAAGGAAAAATGGCAAAGTGACTGCAATAATGCTAACACTGGTAGGAAATATTACAGTATTCAAAGGTTTGTGGGCGGTGCAAGACCAACTGCTAGATCCACTCACGAGGAAGATATTATCTCGAGGATGAGGTTTGGGCACACTGGTTTGGACAGTACTTTATTTCTTTTAAAAAAGCATGCTGATGGAAAGTGTCGTGTATGTGATGCTGTTGAGACCGTAGAGCATGTTCTAGAATACTGTAGGGAGTTTGACCAGGAGAGGCAGCAACTTATCCAAGAGCTAGAGGCAGAAAGTGTGCCTTTAAGAATAAATACAATTCTTCAGAAAAATACAGGCGAAGTTTGCTTTAGGTCTTTGTTTCATTTCTTGGAAGAATCTGGTCTGATTAGAAGAATTTAGTTTTTTTTTTTTTTTTAGTATTATTTAGATATCCAGACTCACACTCCATTTCGGTAGGTGGCAGTAATGCTTCCAAAAGTTGTTTGCCAACCGCCATTAAAAAGGAAGAAGAAGAAGGTTGGGATAAGTGGTGGGATTGGATACTCTCGGGGTTGGTTGGAGCAAGGGGTGAGGTGTGATCCGGGATTTGCAGGAAGTGAGGTAAATCCAGGAAGTGAGTGAGATGGAGGAGATTGAGGAGGCAGATGAAGGTGATGATCTAGCATCAAGTGACTACAATGAGAGAAATACATACTCAGGAGAATGGCAGAGGGTCAATTGAGGAAGTAAGAAAAGGAAAGAACTAGAACCCGATGAAGAGAGGAAGGTAAAATAAATGAAATAAAAGTTATCCTTAGGGGGGCGTCGTGGCTCAGGTGGATAAGGCGCCATGGCTCAGGTGGATAAGGCGCCATACCATAAATCCGGGGACCCGGGTTTGATTCCGACCCGAGGTCATTTCCCGATCCCTCCCCGTCTCTCTCTCCCGCTCATTTCCTGTCTCTACACTGTCCTATCCAATAAAGGTGCAAAAAGCCCCCCCAAAAAAATCTAAAAAAAGTTATCCTTAGATTCCAATCCCCGTGTACTCTAAATCCTTTAAAAGTTAGCGAGGCAGTATACAAGCTAGTAGGTGAAGTACAAACAGTCAAAACTTTAAGAGATGGCAATTTGATGGTTGTGTGTAGGGATAGAGACCAGCAGCAGGGGTTAATGAAGTGTAAGACACTATTGGGGAAAGCGATAAAGCCGCAAGTGTGGGAGGAAAAGGGAAAATGTATGAGTGTGATACCTGGAGTATCTACTGAGTTGACAGAGGAACAGATCCGAGTTAACATGAAAGGGGTTAGAGTAACCAAGGTGAAACGTTTGCCTATTACAAGAGATGGAGTTACAAGTTTGTCAGTTATGATAGCTCTGGACGAAGAGCGATTACCGGAAAGAGTTAAGATTGGGTATGTCAGTTATGCAGTACGATCATACATTCCTCCACCAACAAGGTGTTTTAAATGCCAAAGGTTTGGGCATATTGTTGCAGCCTGTAGGGCTAAAGCCAGGTGTGCTAAGTGTGTGTGTGTGGGCGGGGGGGGGACATGAATATGGCAATTGTGCTGTAGGAACTAAAATAAAGTGTTGTAACTGTGGAGGGGAGCACAGCGCTGCTTATAAAGGATGTGAGGCCCATAAAAGGGCAGTACGGATTCAAAACATAAGGGTGAAGGAGAAGCTTACCTACAGTATGCTGATGCAATCAAAAAGGTAGATAGCAAAGTACAATCTAATGCTAAAGCAGTGTCTGTGTCTCAACCTCCTACTCAAAGAGCTGCACAACCTTTGAATTACAAAATTTCTGAAGACACCTTGATTGTGGAGAAGAAAAAGTTTGTTGCCTTCATAGTGGAAGTTATCAATTGCTCAGCACAGACAGCAGAACAGAGAGAATAAAGATAATCACAAGAGCAGCAGAAAAGTACCTGGATATAGGGGAATTATCCATTGAGTCTGTAAATGCAGTATTAGCAACCAGAGTTTCTGAAAGTCAGCAATCATCTCGTCATCTCGTCTTGTCTCGGATACAAGCGGCTGAAATGAGTTTCCTTCGCAGGGTGGCTGGGCGCTCCCTTAGAGATAGGGTGAGAAGCACAGTCACTCGGGAGGAGCTCGGAGTAGAGCCGCTGCTCCTCCACATCGAGAGGAACCAGCTGAGGTGGCTCGGGCATCTTTTTCGGATGCCTCCTGGACGCCTCCCTGGGGAGGTGTTCCAGGCATGTCCCCTCGGGAGGAGGCCCCGGGGAAGACCCAGGACACGCTGGAGGGACTATGTCTCTCGGCTGGCCTGGGAACGCCTCGGTGTTCTTCCTGAGGAGCTGGCCGAGGTGTCTGGGGAAAGGGAAGTTTGGGCTTCCTTGCTTAGACTGCTGCCTCCGCGACCCGGTCCCGGATAAGCGGAAGAAGACGAGACGAGACAAGAGCAGCAGAAAAGTACCTGGATATAGGGGAATTATCCATTGAGTCTGTAAATGCAGTATTAGCAACCAGAGTTTCTGAAAGTCAGCAATCATGTGGTGGTGTTTTATAATGGTACTGTCCATATTACAGTGGAATGCCAGGAGTTTAATTGCGAATGGGCAAGAATTTAAACATTTTATTGAAGAACAGCAGGTTAAACCAAATATTTGTATCCAAGAAACATGGTTAAAGCCATCACTTGACTTTATAATCTATGGATATGTAGCAGTATGCAAAGATAGAAGCCTAAGGAACAGGTGGGGGAGTAGCCACATTTATTCAACAGGGACTTAATTACAAAGCACAAAATGTAAATAAAGAAATTGAAGCAATATCAGTGGAAGTATGGGTGGGTAGAACTAAGTTTAAAATAATTAACTTCTATAACCCTTGCCAAAAGATTAGAAGAGATTTTTTAGATAGTTTTTGTGTGGAGGGAGATTGTAGAAATATTTTATGTGGAGACTTCAATGCTTATAACACATTATGGGGAAGCATAAGAACAGATGATAATGGGAGTACTATTGAGGAGTTTATGAATGACCACAATCTAGTCTGTTTAAATGATGGAACAGGCACTAGGTTTGATCTAGTACATGGAACAGAATCAGCACTTGACCTTACCTTACTTTCAGAACGAATAGCAGGAGTCAGTCAGTGGGAAGTTCTTAATAATAATCCATAAGGAAGTGATCATTACCCAATTTGGACCAAGATACAAGAGCAGAATGTTAATTTGGAAGAAAACTGGTACCCAAGATGGAAAATGAGAGAGGCTAATTGGGGGCTATGAAGGCAAGTGGCAAATTTATGGAGAATATGTCAAACTTAAGCAATGATGTTGAATTAGTAAATTCCATAATCACAAATATATTATATGAGTCAGCAGAGGAGGTTCTGGGTGAGTCTTCTGGGATAAGGGAAAAGAAAATGGTGCCATGGTGGTCAGATCAATGTAAAAAAGCATTCAAAGCCCGAAATAAAGCATTCAGAATGGTGAAATCAAATCACTCCTTCAATAATTTAATACTATATAAAAAGGCACAGTCTCAAGCTAAAAGAGTAATAAGGGAAACTACCGTAAGAGGAATTACTGGAGGAGTTTCTGTAATACTATTGGATCAGAAGTTAAGGTCACTGAGGTATGGGGAATGATCAGAAAGATGGGAGGAATAAGAAGGGATTTCTCTTTACCAGTAATTAAAGATAGTGATGGTGAAGCAGTAAATAATGATGAAAAAGCAGAGATGCTTGCTAGGGCCTTTGTTAAAGTGCATAGCTCTAAAAACTTAACAAATGAAGAGTTATTATGGAGAACAAAAATGGTTGAAGATAATGGAAACTTATTAGGAAAGAAAGATATAAGTGAGAGTGCACTTGATAAGAATTTTACATTATTTGAACTGAAAAGAGCATTAGTGGGTGTTAAAAATACGTCTCCAGGTAAAGATAGAATTTGTTATAAAATGATTGAACAATTATCTGATGTGGCTAAAAGTGTGTGTGGCAGTGGGGGCGTGGTCTAGCATCGGTCTGTGACAGGAGGGCGGAGTCGGGGAAGTTAAGTGGCAGAATCACTACACCTGTTGTTAATTAATGTGTTTGTGTGTCTTCCCAGTGACCGCGCCCTATTTAAGGAGAGAGAGCGAGAGCAGAGGGAACTCTCTCTCTCCCCAACCAGATGACTTTTGTGTGTGTATGCGTGTGGCTGGGAGAGTGTGGTTTTGTGACTGAAAAGTGCAAATAAAAAGAGTTTTTGGAACTCAGTTCTGTCCTGCCGTCCTTCTGTGCTCCACCCACCTACATGGACTGCTACAGTGGTGCCGAAACCCGGGGACCGAGCACAGAAGAAAACAGGCCCATGGAGTCCTCCACCTTTGCCGACCTGACCCACGCCCTCGCCACGACCCAACAGAGCCAGCACCAGGCGCTGCTCGTCCTCCGAAAGGAGCAAGAACAACAGTTCGAGGCCCTGCTGCTGGCGCAACAGGAAGATCGTCGGGCATTCCGGCACCTCCTCGCGTCGGCGGGGTCCACCATCTCCACCGCCGCGGGCCCTTCCCCCCTCACCCTCACGAAGATGGGCCCGCAGGACGACCCCGAGGCATTCTTCACGCTCTTTGAGCAGGTAGCAGAGACCTCGGGGTGGCCGGTGGAACAGCGCGTGGCACGCCTCCTCCCCCTGCTAACGGGAGAGGCACAGCTGGCCGCACTACAGCTCCCCGCCGACCGCCGGCTGGCCTACGCGGACCTTCGCCGGCCATCCTCCAGCGGGTGGGACACACCCCGGAGCAACAACATCAGCGTTTCTGCGCTTGGAGGAAGTCGGCCGGCCGTTTGCATTTGGCCAGCAACTCTGGGACGCCTGCTGGCAGTGGTTGAGGGCTGACAGTTGCGACGCCGAGGGACTCATCGACCAGGTGGCACTGGAACAGTTCATCGCGCATTTACCAGCGGGAACCGCAGAGTGGGTCCAGTGCCACTGCCCGGCGTCGCTGGATCAGGCAATCGAGTTGGCGGAGGATCATCTGGCGGCTGTCCCGGCGGCAGGACAGCAGATGGCATCTTCTCTCCTCTCCTCTTCTCTCTCTCTCGCTCTCTCTCCCCCTCCTCCTGTGTCCCGTCCTCTCCCCGTTCCCCCACTGCGGAGGCGGGGGCTGGCACCACAGACTTTTTTAAGGTAAGGATCACCAATCTGTTCAGAATATCAGCTACTTATCAGTTATCAGCCTACCAGCAGCTAGGCTATGTGCAGCTAGGCTAGATATGCTATGATCTGTCCAACAGTAAAATAAATCAGTTGTGATTTGAATATGTGTCGTGTGATTTGAGCTATAATCCTGTTAGTATAATAGCATATTTCGATGGGGATAATAAAATGTCTAAAACGGCATCTACTGAAGAAATTGATGAAAATATTGTAGCCTATAATTTTCACAGTTCGGGCAGCAGACAGTGTAAGCATACTGAGGGGAATAGCAATACAAAGCTAGTGCAGATCCACATTTCTCGCTAGCTGTGTTGGGTGTGTTGTTAACCCGTGTGGATTTAAGTGAAATACTTGAGAAGTTCTGTGGTCAAGACAACGTTTTAAGGTAAGGACGCTTGATTATTAATGTTTGCCCGCCGTGGCTTGTTGTTGACGAAAGGCCCACACGATTTTGCCTTATGCAGCTACTGCTAGCGTCATGCTTTGAACTAGGTTAAGCTCATTTGCGCTAAAGGATGGGTTTATTGAAGGACTTTGATGTAGCTAGTTTCTTTTTAAAAAATCGCATGCTCAAAACAGTATGCCTGTGTTCATCATGTTTAACTTTTGTCTTGATGGAGTGCGTGAAATATTGTTGCAAGTGGTATTTCGATGCAGTCATGTCAAAAAGGCAGTTGAATGCACGGTCTTATTCAAGGAGAAGGAAGACTTGCATGATGCTTGAACATAGATCGGTAAAATAGACCCTAGTAGGACTTGGTTTCGTGTATTTCGGTCTGTAGAGTTATGAGTTTGGCCGCTGTCCATGGTGTTTACGTTTCATGTGGCCGCCGAGCCAAGTACCTTCATCATCATCATGTTCCCCTGTCAAAAGTTAAACTCTCTAGGGGTGCTTCTGCTGTAGCAGTTGCAGCAGTTGCTCAAAGTTTGATTTGTCCATCATCATACGTCTTATCTGTTGGGTGTCTATGCCCAGCAGATTTTCCCATTTCGTCCATTTGTAACCATTTTTGTCAAACAGGAGCTGCTTTTGCACTTGGTTATTGCCCATCCAGCAAACGTGAGCAATGTATTTTAGTTGTTGTACGTAGCAGGATAGTTTTATATCCTGGGTTCCTGTCAGTTTCCGGAGGTCAGCATTGGACATCTTGTAGCTCCAGTCTATATCTTCATTTGTAGTGTTCTTTTGGTCAGGGGCATTCTTTCGTTTATATCCACCTTTAATCATTTTCCTTAGGAAGCCGTGCCACACTACCTCAATTTTGTGAATTTCACTGGATGATAGTTGCCATGCCTGTGTGCTGTACAGGAGACGAGATCGAACGCATGCCACTAGGAACTTTATACGGGTTTTTAGTGGTATTCGGTGGTCAGTTAGAACGTGTTTCAGTTCATTCCATTTCATGAATGCAGCACATATCCTAGCATGCAGGAAGTGTGAGGATTCATCACAGTTACTGACATTATAACCAAGATATTTAAAGGTGTGGACGTTTTTAATATTAGTGCCGCCAAGGGAAATGATACTTGGTTTACATTTGATATCCTCATTGACGTTAAAAGCCATTGTTTCTGTTTTGACATATGATATTTGTAAACCAAAGCGGGTGTAGGTCTTATCATACAACTGAAGAATATTCTGAAGCTCCTCGATGGATCCAGCGAGTATGGCCTGATCATCTGCGTATAGAATCTCTGTTATGCAACCCTCTCCTGATGCTCGTGCTTTCGTACGCATTCCTCTTGTGGATACCTCATTTGGAATGCAATATCTGAACTTGAAGCCTGTATCTGGGTACAGTTTTGATATCTCATGCTGTGCAATCCTGACAACAAAGTCCATATAGATATTTAAAAACTGATGGCGATTCTAGGGCACCTTGTCTTGCAGTGAATGTTTCATGCCGGCGAGCTATTTTTATGTATTTTATTTTTTAAAAGGACTTGTCTGTAGGTGTGTGTGTTTTATGTTTACAACACATAGGTTGTGTGGTTATCTCTGGCCATGCCCCTGCGTGAAAGTTACGCAGTATCACTGTCCCGTCCATGGTAATAATCAGAACCAGCTCTGTAATGATAATGCGCGCATTCTTCTCTCCCTCTGTGGTCGGATGTGTTGAGCGATGTGAGCATGGGCCTTGCGCAGCTACGCTGAGCCAAACGTAACCTATCGTAGGCTTCTAGGCTAATTACGCACTTACACTGTAAATGCTTGACACGTATTGCAAATAAAATAAAAGTGTTTTCCTGGCCAACGGTAAGGGTAGAGTTGACAGGTAGCCTATGAAGGGCCTAGCCCCTGGGCCACGGGTGTTGATAAAGCACCCCTGCGGACATGGAGGAGACCAAGGAACCTGTGGTGGACGACCCTGCAGAAAACGCAATTTCTTCCAGTAATGAAGTGCACCCCTGGCCCTACATACAGTACGTGATCACTTCAGCTTCGTAGAGAAAAGGGGTGACAGTTTCATTATGCAATGCAGATTGTGTGCCCAAGAAGACAACCATTGCGGCACACAAAAATTCGACGTCTAATCTGCGCAAGCATGTTGAGGTAAGTATTGTCATTGGCATCATAATCACGGGCGCAGATAGAGGGTGGGACGGGTGGGATTCGTCCCACCCAGATTTAAATTCACCTCATTCGGTCCCCCCCACTTATAGGGAGGAAAAAATGTCTATGCTGTCTTTCTTTGCATAAGGCAAACCTCACGGACAAATCAAAAGACTAATTACCATTCAGTTTATTGAGGTGCACAGCAGTGTATACATAGTTGCAACAACTCACATAAAACAAAACAAAGACTGATATTCGGTTGGTTGAGCTGCGCAGACTGCACAGGTTTCGAGCTCAAGCTTGGTTGCTATGGTTACCCACAAGAAGTTTGACAGGCATATCGGGGTTGGGGTTGGTTTGCTGGCAGCTTTGTCCCCCCCAGTATTTTGTCCCCCCCAGTTCAAAAAATGTATCTGCGCCCCTGATCATAATGTTTCCTTTCCATAGTAAAACCGACAATAGGCTGGTTATATTCCAAATATAGTGGATGGCATTGCTAATGTTGAAGTAGCAACCTGTTGGTACTGTAACATAACGGTAACTAGTCTGTTATTCAGTTGGCTAATCATGCAAGCAAGTTAGCTCGCCAACCTGACGTGATCAGTCCTCCTACCATTCTACATCCAACAGGCCAGAAAGGAATACTAAGCAAAACAAATAATGTTTGAATTGAATTGTTCAATAACACACAGTGCACACAGGCAAGCTACGAGATTTTGGTGCAACATTTCACTTTCATATTTCGTGTACAATGCTTTGTGTGTGGTCAGGGCGATGTAAACGACATGACTGTGTGTATTGACCTTTTTTGTTTGTCTCAGTTTTAATGCAGCACTATCCTAAGCATTCAATTTGATACACTTCCTTTAAATAAAACATCTGGGTTGAGATGTACATATATCCTTGTTTCCTCTTTTTCATTTTTGCACAACACAATGGAGGCAGAAAACACCCATTGTTAAAAGTAACGTTTTACTTTTACTCAAAGTACATTTTAAATGATCTACTTTTTACTTTTACTTGAGTAGATTTTTTGTCTGGTAACTTTACTTGTACTTAAGTAAAATTTCATCAGAGTAACAGTACTTGTACTTGAGTATATTATTTTAGTACTCTTTCCACCTCTGATTGGGGCAGCATACAACCCCAGCATACTTAATGGACGGTATGCTGTTCAGACGTGTTGTACTTAGACGTGTTCTATATAGGCGTGTTATAAATACAAATAGTTTTTATAAATATCAAACCTATGATGCTTCTATGTGTATGTTTACAAGTAGTGTTTGGAATTTTAGGCCAAAATATTAGATAAATGACATGAAATGCTGTTTCTTTTCTCCATATATATTGAGAAACTACATTCTCCAAACGTAAAAGAATATAAAGCGCTATTTAGGCCTATAGTAGACAAGCAAGCGCATTCCCCCTGGTTTTACTATATATTTTACCATACAAATGTGTAGTCAGTAAGTCTAAAACCATGCACATTTTTTGCATTTTAATACCTGGCTTAGGCGGCACGGTGGTGTAGTGGTTAGTGCTGTCGCCTCACAGCAAGAAGGTCCGGGTTCGAGCCCCGTGGCCGGCGAGGGCCTTTCTGTGTGGAGTTTGCATGTTCTCTCCGTGTCCACGTGGGTTTCCTCCGGGTGCTCCGGTTTCCCCCACAGTCCAAAGACATGCAGGTTAAGTTAACTGGTGGCTCTAAATTGACCGTAGGTGTGAGTGTGAATGGTTGTCTGTGTCTATGTGTCAGCCCTGTGATGACCTGGCGACTTGTCCAGGGTGTACCCTGCCTTTCGCCTGTAGTCAGCTGGGATAGGCTCCAGCTTGCCTGCGACCCTGTAGAACAGGATAAAGTGGCTAGAGATAATGAGATGAGATGAGATGAATACCTGGCTTATTAAATATAATTCCATACATTTGACAAATTAGGCCTAATCTGTAGTAATCCCCTATTGTATATATAGACTTAATGTCCACTATCCAAGCAGGTAAAAAAATTAACTCATGAATCTATTTATGACCTATAATATAGAAATTTTTTATGGAGTTTTAGAAAATTTTTAGAATACAGTGAAAATGATAAGTAATAGCAAAAAAACAAAATAGGCCCTACTAGATATTTAACGCATTCATAATTTGAATTAAGCCTAAGTCTGGCTGACATTTGATTGTAAGACCACCTGTCTTAAGATAACAGTTCATATTTATAAATTATCCATGTATCTTAAGACCATCTGTCTTGAAAAACGAAGACCACATTTTTGTGGACAAAGTAGTGATCTTGAATGACAGGTTTCACTGTGCATTCTAGTATATATGATAAAGTGCCATTTTTGGCAGACTAGTTATATCTATAGGGCCTGCTCCCATAAGATGTCTCTTTTGCCTAATAATAGTAACATTAGCCAGCTGAAATGTAAAATATCATATGGCCTATCAAATATTGTGTGTTTCCTGTCACAGCCTCAAAAAAATTCAGGGGCGGACGGTCGGAAAATTAAAAAAAAAAATTTATTTTCAGATTTTTTTTGTCAAATATTTTTTTTATATGTTTTCTTGCAACATTGCCCACAAAATTGTGATGTGATAGTTTCTGATGTACATGTATTTGCATGCTTGTTTTCAGCTAGCATAGTGTTGATTTGCAAAATTCCTCCCCGTTTGAATTATTATATGGGCGTAAGCCGCGCGGCATTTTAGACGTGCTGCGAGAAAATTGGGAGGAGGGACCTTCACCAAGCAAAAATGAAATTCAATACGTTATTGACCTGCGCGCAAAACTCCACACACTCACACACCTAACCCAGGAGAATTTGCGGCAGGCCCAAGAACGGCAAACCCGCCTGTACGACAAGGGTATGCGCCTTAGAGAGTTTGCACTGGGAGAGAAAGTACTCGTACTGTTGCCCACATCGAGCTCTAAATTAGTCGCCAAGTGGCAAGGACCCTTTGAGGTCACACGGCGAGTCGGGGACGTCGACTATGAGGTGAAGCGAACGGACAGGGGTGGGGCACTACAGATTTACCACCTCAACCTACTCAAACTCTGGAACGAGGAGGTCCCCGTGGCGTTGGTGTCAGTGGTTCCGGAGAAGGCGGAGCTGGGGCTGGAGGTTCAAAAAGGAACATTAGCATCACGTCCCTCTCCGGTCCCCTGTGAAGACCACCTCTCCCCGACCCAACTTGCGGAGGTTGCCCAGTTGCAGACCGAGTTTTCGGACGTGTTCTCACCCCTGCCCGGCCGCACTAACCTCATAGAGCACCACATTGAGATGCCCCCGGGGGTGGTAGTGCGTAGCCGCCCTTACAGGTTACCCGAACACAAGAAAAAGGTGGTTCGGGAAGAACTCGAGGCCATGCTCGAAATAGGCATCGTCGAGGAGTCCCACAGTGACTGGAGCAGCCCGGTGGTCTTGGTTCCCAAGGCCGACGGGTCGGTCCGGTTCTGTGTGGACTATAGAAAAGTCAACGCGGTGTCTAAATTCGATGCGTACCCAATGCCTCGTATTGATGAGTTGCTCGATCGGCTAGGCACGGCTCGTTTTTACTCGACACTGGATTTAACAAAGGGTTATTGGCAGATCCCCTTGACTCCATTATCCCGTGAAAAAACGGCTTTTTCCACACCGTTCGGCTTACACCAATTCGTCACACTTCCTTTTGGGCTGTTTGGGGTGCCCGCTACGTTTCAGTCTTTTGACTGAAAATACTTTTCTCTTTTCAGAGAAAAGTCCACTTTTTGTAAAAGTGACTTTTACACTCCCCTGACTTTTCTCTCCCCTTTATGTTGCAGAAGGATGCCAATGCGCGGATCACCCGTTGGTATCTGGCACTCCAACCCTTTAACTTCAAGGTGATCCACAGGCCGGGGACGCAGATGGTCATGGCGGACTTCCTCTCCCGTCAAGGGGGAGGGGGAGTCAGCTGCGGGCCAGACGGCTGCCCGGCCTGAGTCGGGCGGTGGGGGTATGTGGCAGCGGGGCGTGGTCTAGCATCGGTCTGTGACAGGAGGGCGGAGTCGGGGAAGTTAAGTGGCAGAATCACTACACCTGTTGTTAATTAATGTGTTTGTGTGTCTTCCCAGTGACTGCGCCCTATTTAAGGAGAGAGAGAGCGAGAGCAGAGGGAGCTCTCTCTCTCCCCAACCAGATGACTTGTGTGTGTATGCGTGTGGCTCGGAGAGTGTGGTTTTGCGACTGAAAAGTGCAAATAAAAAGAGTTTTTGGAACTCAGTTCTGTCCTGCCGTCCTTCTGTGCTCCACCCACCTACATGGACTGCTACAGTGTGATTTTAAAGTTATATAATAAAATTTGGGAGCAAGGTAAGCTGCCCTCTAGCTGGAAACATTCAGTAGTGGTACATATAGCTAAACCAGGTAAAGATAAAGCAGAGGTCAAAAGCTATAGGCCTATAGCACTAACATCCAATCTTTGTAAGTTGATGGAAAGGATGATAACTAAGAGGTTAGTATACAAGATTGAAAAAAGAAGTCTTTTCTCTCCACATCAAAGTGGTTTTAGAAATGGCCGTACTACTATGGATCCAATAATCTGCCTAGAAAATGAAATTAGGAAAGCTCAAGCAAACAAGGAGTCAGTCTTGGCAACATTCTTTGATATTGAAAAAGCATATGATGTGCTCTGGAAAGAGGGTCTTTTACTTAAGTTGAATAAAATGGGAATAGGAGGTAAAATGTTCAATTGGATTAGAGATTTTTTAATGAATAGAACTATAGAGGTAAGAGTTGGAGCGAGCCATTCAAATATCTACTCTATAGAAAATGGTACCCCACAGGGTAGCGTCTGCAGCCCAATTCTATTTAATATAATGATTAATGATGTTTTTAACAATATTGACTCCAGAATCAGTAGAGCACTTTATGCAGATGATGGGGCACTGTGGGTGAGAGGCCGAAATTCTGATAGTCTGAGGAACAGAATGCAAATAGCTATAAACGAGGTTGAAAGATGGTCACATGAGTGGGGGTTTCATTTATCTGTTGAAAAGACACAAGTTATATGTTTCTCAAAGAAAAGGGTTAACCCTACAGTGGACCTCAGGTTGTATGGACAGCCACTCAAGCAAACGGATAATTTAAGATACCTTGGTGTATGGTTCGATATCAAACTTTCATTTAAAATTCAGATTCAAAAGGTTATAGACAAATGTAAAAAGGGAAATAATATTCTGAAATGCTTAGCAGGGAATGACTGGGGGCAATCAAGCACATCCTTGAAAATAATTTATAGTGCCCTAATCCGACCAGTATTGGATTATGGATGTATAGCATATAACTCAGCAGCCAAGTCTTCCTTGTTAGAGCTAAACAAGATACAAGCCAAAGCCCTCCGTATATGCTGTGGTGCCTTCAGGACCTCTCCAGTCCCAGCACTTCAGGCGGAAGCAGGGGAGATGCCACTGGACCTCAGGCGACTGAAATTATCAGTGTCATACTGGCTAAACCTACAGGGTCATGAAGATAATCACCCAACCAAACAGGTACTAAGGGAATGCTGGGAGTATGGTCGACCTGTATGCAGTTTTGGGTGGGATGGTAATCAGCAGGCAGATCAATTGGGGATCAGTGACATTCCTCTTTGCAAAACAATTACAAGGTCAATCATTCCCCCTTGGTTATTTTATTTCCCTACTGTAAATTTGGAAACTAAGGAGATTGCAAAATCCAGAGGTTTTTATCAGAATGTACAGTAGTATTTAGAAGTAATGTATGATGATATGGCACACATATATACAGATGCTTCTAAAGACGAAACTGGTAAGACAGGAGCAGCAGTATTCATCCCCAGCTACAATATAAGTACTGGGAAAAGGACATCAGATCACTTGTCATTTTTTTCAGCAGAAATGATGGCTATTATACTGTCCCTGCAGTGGGTGGAGGAGGTGAAGCCTAGTAAAGCAGTTATTTGTTCAGATTCTATGTCTTCCTCAAATAGTATCCAGAGTGAAAAATCTACATGCCGACAAGACCTCTTAGATGAAATTAACCACCTCATATTTAAGATAAATCAACATAAAACTTTTATTCAGTTCACATGGGTTCCAGCTCATAAGGGGGTTGAGGGTAATGAGAGAGTGGATAAAATGGCCAAAGAGGCCATCCAGGCAAATGAGGTTGAGTTAGAAGTCCCATTAAGCAAGGCAGAAATTAAAGTAATAATTAAAGACAACATCAACAAAATGCAGCAGGAGAAATGGAATACAGAGGAGAAAGGAAGGCATCTATATAATTTACAAAAGGAGGTGGTGTTTAGAAGGGGTGGTGAACTGAAATGACAGGAGGAGGTTTGGTTGACTAGGCTGAGGATAGGGCACAAAGTCTAAATAGTGGGTTGTATACCATAAGGAAACATCATTCTGGGGCCTGTGCACACTGTGGAGAAATAGAAAAGGTTGAGCATGTTCTTAGGCTGCTGGGCCATAGAAGGTTCACGCTGCATGCTGCACGCTACACGCGTGTAAAGAAAAGTGGACAAACGTAGCATGACTTGCTCTGGGCCATAGAACGGCGTTCACGTTGCACGCTGCACACTTCACGCGTGAAGCATGAAATGAACATGCACACTTTTTTCTAGGCGTGAAGACGGAAATTCCAGTCAATGCATGCGGTCACCGCCGCGCCAGCCAATCAGAACGGGTCTAGGGAGATAACGCTATGCTTTCAGGGGAAAACTTCAGAAAAAATATAATTGAATGGTATAATTGAAAAATAGTTCTTCATCGGGATTGTCAAGCAGATTATAGAATGTTCGGTGAAATTCACCACGGGTTTCTCTCAGAAGGAAGTGTTCTCGGCTCCAAATTCTGTTCCTTTTTCTCTTCCTCTGTCTCAGTAAAAGCAGAATGAGGCAATCGTCGTCATCCGAAGAGTCCATATTGTTGGTTACTCGGTCAAAGTAGAACAGACGCAACACGTGAACATCCAAGCATGAAGTTTAATGGCCCAGGGTCCGGTTCTTCACGTGAACGTGCAGCGTGCAACATGCAGCGTGCAGCGTGAACCTTCTATGGCCCAGCAGCCTTATACACTGTACACAGTATTCCAGTGAAAGAGAGAAGATGGGGAGGGTATTGAGAAAACCTGTAACTATAGATAACTTATTAAGTCAGCCATTCACACAATCAGCAGTAACAGCTCTAACACAATATTTAAAGGACACTCAACTAGCAAACAGAATTTAGGTTTTTTTTCTTTTCTTTTTTTTGTTATGATCAGTTTGCAATTTAATATCCCTTGAGATCACACCTCAGCCCGGTAGATGGCGGTAATACACATCGATTGTTAACCGCCAATAAATCGACAGAAGAAGAAAAGTTGGGATAAGCGTCCTCCAGTCCAGGTGGTGGCGGTAACGCGTCCAGTAGCTGCTTCTCCAACCACTAGGAAACACTGGAGAAGAAAAAAAGCCGCTGCTCGCCTGAGTCGCGTTAGTCCCTCGATTTATACAAATAAAAACACGTTATTGTGTCTGGCTCTGAGGATTTAAAACCTTGTTCTGCTTTAAAACCCTGAGGTAAGTTAAACTGAAGGTGTGTAGTCGAATCCCAAATATATCTCCACTTTATTGTTTTAGGAACTACGTTCAGTATGAAATAATGCCATGTGCACCCTAGATAGTGCACTGTTTATCCAAGGAGAGATTTGTAGTTTGGCTAACCTGTTTAGTTGTATATTGAAAGTATTTAAATAATCTTCACTTCAAGTTTATTTCCATCACGGGTTTTTTTTTCTCTTTCTCTAAATTGCGACTTCCTCGCAATTCCAACTTTATTTCTCCGAGTTCCAACTTATTTCTCAAAATTCCGACTTGATTTCTCACAGACTTTTTTCCCTTGGGGATTTTATTTATTAAAAATGCTATTATTATTATTATTATTATTATTATTATTATTATTATTATTATTAATAAGCTAATTAGGCAGAATCACCCCCTCTGCAGTGTGTTGAGCAGAAAGCTTTACACACTGAAAATGAATGAAATCATAGGGGACTGTTTTAGGCATGGTTTCCCGAACCGGGAGGTCTTGTTGTTGGAAGAATCGTATGGTGTTGAGCTCGAAGCCTCTGATCCCTGGAGAGAGAGAGAACTGTGTCTAGCAATGAAACCTCTTATTTTAACTCGGGGCTAAAGGCCCAACTCACACAGCTCTGCATCCTGTTTTCGCTCTGGTTTTATACGCAGAGCCTTTATTTTAAATACATTTCTGAGAGGATAGTATCTCCATCCTTGACTCTTGTATGCTGCATAAATGGGCATTTAAAAAAATATATTTTTGAGAGTTAAAATCGACCGCAAAGTTGGCATTCGAGCTGAGCGAGCCAGCCCTGAGTGCGTGATGTCACAGCAATAACCAGTTTTAAAGTGCACATCTTGGGTAAATTCAGGAGCAAGATCAATGTAACTCTCCTATTTTATATTAATCTTTTGTCAAATATCTGTCACATTTTGCATTTTGTGCAATTTTCTTTTACCTTGCATGATACCAGAAAAATTCAGTTGAAATCAAGCCATTTGAGGCAAATTGGTCCGCCTCTGAAAAAACTTGGCATTTGGATTTCCCGCCAAACATTGATTTTTGTGACCTCGCATGCGGGACGCCTCCCTCTGAATCCTACGTCAGCGCTGGTTTGTTTATGAGAAACGACCTGGTGGTTTTCTGCAAATTTCTTCAATGTTATCAACTAATTATTAAAATGGTTAACAGATGTATCATAGGAGGGTGTAGTAACGCCAATCATGATGGGATTAGTACTCGTCGTTTTCCAAAAGACTGGACAATGAGAGAGAAATGGGAGCGCTTCACGCGAGGCACCCAGAAAAAGCCGAGGACCAAAGCAGAGCCGAGAAAAAGGCCAAGAAAATTGGCAATTCACAAGTCGACTGTTGCCAGGGTAAGAAATAAGAGACTATACTCTAAATTAGGTGTTCCTGTGTTTGTGCGGTACACGAATAATGTTATTTATTGACGCACATGAAAGCGCTGGGCGATAATACACTTGCTTGGATTGGATAGAACTTTATTGATCCCTTTGTGAGGGTTCCCTCAGGGAAATTAAAAAGATACAGTCCACAGCCTGGTAAAAAGCAGCCAAAGTAGAGTCCAAAGTAACATGGTTAAAGTCCCCAGAAATTATGATAAATGCTTCAGGGTGTTGTGTCTGCAGCCTTGCTGTGACAGTGTGAATTCCCTCACATGCTGCGTCTGCCCTCGGAGGGATGTAAACACAGATGGTGATGCTAGCGGCTCCAAGTCCGGGCAACATAAAACTGCCTTTACGGAGAAATGTCCTGGGTTACACCAGTGGTTGTTCACGTAAATGATGAGTCCCCCACCTTTGCCTTTCCCGCATGCTTTAATGTCTCTGTCGGCTCTCACAGCAGTGAATCCCCGCAGGTCCACGTTAGCATCCAGTACAAGGTGTGTTAGCCATGTCTCCGTAAAAATCAATAAGCTGCTCTCCTGGTAAATCCGCTGGTTATTCAGTGCAGATGGCTCGTCGAACTTATTCAGCAGCGAGTTCACATTCCCCATGATAATGGAGGGAACGGATGGTTTGTAGCACCACCGGTTGTCCGCTAGCCTAGCCTTTAGCTTAGCCCCGGGTTTCCTCCTCAGCTCGGCCAGGAGGGGGTGTTTGTATCCCGGCTCGTCCCATTGTTTTCAGGACCAGCATCTCCTCTATCGAATAAGCGAGAAAACTGGCTCCTGGTTGTGTGTTAAAGTTAAAAAGATCCATGGGATATGAAGAAAAACACACTGTAAGAAGAGCAGAAAAGTAAAAACGTGGAAAAAAAGAGGTTTAAAGAGCTAAAAATTACAGAGCTACTGGAGAGGCAGCCATCTCGCGCAGCACCCAAGGTCACGTTTTCTTTACATTTTACTTCATCAAGGGATATGCGTGTCAGGGCTTGAGATCTTGGGACCTGTCAAACACATTAAATGTATATACAACCCTGCTTAGCCGATTCCATGTGTGTAGCTTATGAAGTCTTTTTCCTATAGTAGCCAGTACTCTTCTAAATGAAGAAATGTATAAATACATAATAGTAAATAGAAAAAATATGATAGATGAGCATTGATGCATGAATCCATGGGTTTAGAAGCTCAGGAGACAATTCCATATTTCAATGCGAAATCGCTAGCTGCTAAACTTGGTCTACACAGACTGTGCACTGAACCCATGCAAGTTCTCTCAGCCTGCTGGCGGATCCGCACGTGACGTCAAGAATCTGGCTTCAGATTCCCTTGGGATTTTTCCAGACGCTTTTTATTTTATTTTTTTCTGCTGTAGACAGATGGCCTTGTGCACTCTTCTGGATGAGTGTGTAAAGGGACATACTTTCATATAAAAAAGCAAAAAAAAAAAAAATCCCAAAAACCCACGAAATTGGTCCAGGATATGCACTTTAAGGTCGAGGTCTTTGACAGCTATAGACCAAAGCCAGACTCTGCAGGCGAGAGCGGTTGCAATGGCCTCTTCGTTCGGATTTATTGGAGATTCTTCAGATCCTCAGATAGTAATGCATCTGACTGCGATAATCCTGAAATTGGAGTGTGTGTACATGCTACTGCGATACACGCAGAACCGTATCAGTTCGAACCATCTGAAAGTGAATCCAATAGGAACACGTCGGCCACGGAGACCCTCACCTTATGAAATAAAGCCAGAGAACAAAGCCGTCTAGAGAACTGGATGGAATTGAACTGACAGTCTTATGTGACTCTCATTAAAACAGGATGCAGGGTTCTCCAGGGATTGAAAATATAGGGGGGTGGGGGTCAATCGGATGACCTTGAAACAAATTTGCATAAATTTACATATGTCATTTGCATAAACTACTCTCAAATAGTAATCATTTAGAATAGAGGAATCAATTGGACTGGTACAAAACACATCATACATCAAACATTACACACTTGCACATCATATTCAGACACATTGTTTGAAATGGAACTGGAAAAAAAAAATATTTTTTTTATTTAGCAAACTACAAAAAAAAAGAACAGAAAAGTTTGTGTGTTAACTATATTCACACTGCTCCACAAAAGCTGACATTGTTTGAAATGGAAACGTCATTGCAGGCACCACTGGAGAAAAAAATTTTTTTTTCGAGAGTAAAGTACATTAAAAAGATGTTGTTTTAACTATATTTACACTGCTCCATGGCTATATTTACACTGCTCCATCCATGTTCACCAGTTAACAGTCTAAGAAGATAAAGAAAAATGACGTTGTAATTTAAACTCATTCATACAGACTCAAGCAAAATGCATTGTAGGTTATATCCTCACGGTTTTATAGGCAATATCTCACTTGCCGCACCAACTTTGAACTTTGTTTTTATCCTTTATTTCTCTGCTGACAATAACAATCAGTTATCTCGAACTTGGTGTTGATTCACACGTTATTATAAAGGCGTGTTATCTCCTGGCGCAAGAACAATGTGTCAAAAACGCCGAAGTGTGAAACGCTTTTCTTAGACTATAATCGTCAGACTGACTAAACTAATTGCTGGTAAATGAGTTTCACACTCGGGTGTTGTCGCGTTGTCAGTACTCCAACAGAGAAAGGCCATCTGTCACAAAGAAAACAAAGGGACGTCTCTTCCTTTTGTAAAGGGGCGGCAGAAATTAAACGGGGGCAGGAATCACAGAAAGGGGGGCGGCCCGCACCTCTAAAACCCCTCGTGGAGAACCTTGAGGATGGGTGTTATAACTTATGCAACGTACATGCATGCATTTTCACTGAAAACGTAAAAGGCTAATTAATCAGATGGACTGAGGCAATCACATTCTGAAACAAATTAAATAATCTTATACCGGTAACTTAAACACACAATACAAGTTACATGGATTAATCTAAATGCAGGTAAACAACATGTTATGGGAGTGAAATGAGAGTCGGCGCTTACCCGTCTGCGCTCTCGCTTCTTGAAGGCCGATCGTTTCAAAACAATGACTTTCAGTTCTTTGTTCGTTCACTTCTTCCACACAAGGGTAAGAGTGCTGCTGAGGCAAGTATATCCGGTGGAGAAATCTGATGACTGGCCCACTCATTCTCCATTTTCTCTATGCTGAGTACTCCGCCATTACTGCTCGGCTCACACTCCGGGAGAACTGGTGCAACTGAACTTGCTTTCTTTTTCTTGTAGTTTTCTTTTCCTTTAATTGTTGGTACTGCACCCTCTTTTTCAATACAAGCTTGTAGCCAACGCTCCTCAACAGATCAGAGGTTTCGTACAAGTCATCAGTTAAATGTGCCCATGAATTCCTCGCACAACGCGTCCAAATCATTGCCTTTTGAACATTCTTGGGCCACGAATGCAACATGAATCCACCTTCTGTTGTGTTGCTGCACCTACCAGCAACACATCTATGTGGCATGGCGATAAATGAGCTCAAAATGGAGGATTGAAGTTGCAGTCAGCTCTGTTTTTTAGTATAGCGAAAATGGCGATGAGCCCGATAGCCTTCCTGCTGTGATGTCAAGGTCATTCACTCAGACCACTACCTATATGAATCCTTTTAATCGTAAAAATGACTATTTTAGATTTATTGTTAATGCTTAAAGATCATAGGCAATGGTTTTCAATTTATGCACATTTGTAACTTTTTTTATATGTAAAAAAAAAAAACCCTGTTTTTTTTTTTTCTGGTCCCAAGAAGTATTGTTAATAAGTAATCATTAAAAAAAGTTAGTGCGGGTTGCAGCGAATTTCTGTTCGGTAATTTTCGTGACTACTCTGCACGCGACGTCATTCAAGACAGACAAACCGCTTGAGTTGAGTCCACTTCCGTTTACTTGCATTGCCGTTTGGCTTGAGTGCAGATGTGCATTCGGGAATTTCCAAAGAAAAACCATGCCTTATTGTTGTGCAGTGAACTGTAACGGGACTGGTTCAGGAAGAAGTTTTTACTTTTTTCCGAGACAGGAGAAGATGCGGAGCGAGAGGATTGGCTTTTTCCGAAAAAGAAGAGGCGGCGCGAGTCAAGTTTATTTGTATAGCGCTTTTAACAATAAACATTGTCACAAAGCAGCTTTACAGAATTTGAACAACTTAAAACATGAGCTAGTTTTATCCCTAATCTATCCCCAATGAGCAAGCCTGTGGCGACGGTGGCAAGGAAAAACTCCCTCAGATGACATGAGGAAGAAACCTCGAGAGGAACCAGACTCAAAAGGGAACCCATCCTCATTTGGGCAGCAACAGACAACATGACTGACATTAACAGTTTTAACATGAAGTCAGTTTTGTTGATGTTATAAACTCTTCATTGACGGAAACTTGAGTGCAAAACTGTTCATGACAACTGCAGTCCTAAAGTTACCAAGTCAACTGTAGTCCTCAGCCATAAAAGCATTACTGTAAGTACTGTAAGAGCATCCTCCAGGTGTGACTTTCAACTGTCCACATGGGGCAGTCCTCCACAGGAGCGATGCAATGAGACTCCAACCAGACACAGAGCACCAGGATGGATCAGGCAGGTGCAAGGAGCAGAAGAGGTTCAGCATCTTGATTCCAGGACTGACCCTGTAACTCAGAGGGACAGATTGAGGACCGAGAGAAAAAACGCAGGTTGTTAGATATGCCCAATGTCACTTGAATAATTAGGAACAGTATACATTTTGCACTGAGTACAAGCAGGGACTCCAGCAACTAACTATGACAGCATAACTAAAAGGGGAGAGCCAGACGGTAACACGGGCATGAGGGAGCCCCGAGACGTGAAGCAGCAGCCACTACACCGTCAACAAACTCAAATGAGCAAGCGAGTGGGGGACTGATAGCATCCATACATCCCAGTTTACCAAAACACTATGTCTGAGGACCCTCCAGATCTACACCTTTACCTCATAAACACCATTAACAAAAGGCTTGACTAAACGGATGCTTTCAGCCGAGACTTAAACACTGAGACTGTGTCTGATTCCCGAACATTACTTGGAAGGCTGTTCCATAACTGTGGGGCTTTGTAAGAAAAGGCTCTGCCCCCTGATGTAGCCTTCACTATACGAGGTACCGGCAAATAGCCTGCACCTTTTGATCCAAGTAGGCGTGGTGTGTCAGAGAGGACCAGACGTTCGCTCAGGTACTGTGGTGCGAGACCATTCCGTGCTTTAAAGGTCAATAGTAGTATTTTATAATTAATACGAAATTTGATTGGGAGCCAATGCAGTGTGGATAAGACAGGGGTGATGTGGTCATATTTTCTAGTTCTAGTAAGGACTCTTGCTGTTGCATTTTGAACTAACTGGAGCTTGTTTATGCACTTATTGGAACATCCAGATAGTAAGGCATTACAATAATCCAACCTGGAGGTAACAAAAGCTTGAACTAGTTTTTCCGCATCATGTAGTGACATTAAATTTCTTATTTTGGCAGTATTTCTGAGATGAAAGAAATTTATCCAGGTAACGTTATCAATGTGAGTTTCGAATGAAAGACTGGGGTCAATAATCACTCTGAGGTCTTTTACTGCTGCACGTGAAGAAACAAAAAGGCCATCCAGAGTTACTGTGTAATCAGAAAACTTACTTCTAGCTGCATGTGGTCCGAGTACAAGTACTTCAGTCTTGTCAGAGTTAAGCAGAAGGAAGTTAATAAGCATCCAGTGTCTAATGTCCTTCACACATTTCCTCAATTCTATCAAGCTGTTGTCTCTCATCAGGTTTTGCAGAAATGTACAGCTGTGTGTCCTCAGCATACGCGCATATATATATATATATATATATATATATATATATATATATATATATATATGTGTGTATATAAAAAAAAGGTAGTGGACCCAAGACAGAATCTTGTGGTACACCAAACTTTACCTCAGTATGTCTAGAAAAATCACCATTTACATCAATGTACTGATAGCGATCAGTTAAATAAAAGCTGAGCCAGGAGAGGGCCGTTCCCTTAACTCCCATAACATTTTCTAGTCTATCCCGAACAGTGTTTTCCCCAGAAAAAAAACTTAAAGGTGCCCTTCCACCAAAAACGTTTAATATTGGCTCTTTTTGAAATGCCGTAGTTCACTCCGAGTTGCATATGCATGCTGCATGTGAAAATGTAATTCTACCCCCATTTCCTGTATTAGCTTATGAAAGAAAATGGTTGGAAAAATGAGCGGATCTGAAAAAGCCATACAATCTTGCGTCACTTTGTAAATTCGTATTCATGGCCTCGCCCACCTTGGCTTGCGACCGCCCACGGGAAGGAAGTTCGGATTTAAGCGCGAGGAGAGATAGCAGAGCCAGAGTTGCCAGATTGGGTGGTTTCAAGTGCATTTTTGGCGGATTTGAACATATTTTGGGCTGGAAAACGTCAGCAGTATCTGGTAACACTGAGCACAGCCCATCTCGACAGTAGCTAACGAAGAGGACCTAACAGCAAGTTGAAAACGTGTCTGAACAAGTTCGTGCCTGTGTTGTTTGTGGCAGTAAGACATCAACATTGCATTTCTTGCCCAAGATAGAAGAGGTGACGAATAAATGGTTGGAATTTATCTTTGGAACACCACCAGCGAAGTATAATGCAGCATTAGTACTGTGTTCTGATCATTTCAACCACAGTGACTTTTCAAACTTCGGTGCCTTCAGTAGTGGTTTTAGTTCGAGGTTGCATTTAATCCCTGGATCTGTGTCGTCAAGATGATCGACCACCAGCTCACAAGCTGTAAGTAAAACATGAACTTTTTGTTCAAAGGTTTTTGTTGCAAAATAGCATGTTCATTTTCTCCACGTTAGCATGCATGACATGGTCACAAGCTAGGCAGGGATGAGTTTTCTGAGTAAAAAAATGACCTTTTTATATTATGCCAAATCTGTTGAGAGATTTTTTTATTTTTATTATTATTATTAATAATTTCGGGGGGTTGGGGTTTGTTCCTTCATGCTGTTCAAACTTTATTAACTCCAACGATGTTTACACGTTATTTGTAAGTCACCATCTTTAGTCTCGTTTAAATCTCATTGAATGTGATGTAAAATTCGTGTTATCTACATTGTTCTTGGTCAAAACATCGAAGTCGAGACCATAATAGCCAATCAAAACAGTTTTTACAAAGACATGCACATTCACTTTTTTTAAGTCACTCGTTCATTTTATTCATTTGTTTGTTCAGTAAAAACCCAAACATTTGTTGAATTTTTCTTATTTCCTCGCGTCGCACCTCAATGACGTCAGCGCGTGGTATCTTTCCTTTCGCGGTTTGTTCCTTCTCTCTTGCCGTAGTAAGACACCCACATCCGCTTGTTCTGACTCACTGGAGGTAGCATCACAGTGCTGTTAGCCAATCAGAGGTAACGCGTTTACATGTCATGAATATTAATGAGTAAGAGCTGAAATCCTGTCGTTCTCCCACCACCCACTCCTCCAGCAAACTAGAACAGCCTGAAACAGGAGAACCACAGCATTTTTTTTTTCCACCAAAACCGTCTCACAGGGCATTCATTCATACTAGAGACCCACCGCACAATTAATGAAAAAACGATGCAAGGAGACTTTTAAAGCCCTAAATTCTGGCATGATAAGACACAGACAATTGAGTGCCAATGGTGCGAAGTGAAACTAGTGGTTTCAAAAAATTTTTTGAAAATGGATGCTCTCGGGTGCATTTTCAGGGTCTCTGAGAGGTTTTAGATACATGATTTATAGCAGTGGTTCTCAAACTTTTTTCACCAAGTACCACCTCAGAAAATACTTGGCTCTCCAAGTACCACCATAATGACCAACATTAAAATACAGTAGCGTAGTAGGCCTAGGTATCTATTCATTAAAAACAAGGTGGAGGTTTTATTTAACAAGTATTTAATATTGTTGGCCACTGTAACATTTACACACACTACTTTGAACAGTAACACTGTTTAAATATAGGAAAATAAAGCACTGTACTTAATGAATCAAAAAATTTATTGCACACAAGTGAAATAAACATTGTACTAAAATATATATTGACAGTTCTTAGATTAAATGAAAATGTACTTAAGTTAAATAATTGTACTGTACTTAAGTAAAAAGTACTCTACTTGATGTACTTGAAAAAAATCAAAACAGGCTATGCATAGCTGCGGTTCTTGCGGTTTCTTAACTTCAGTGACTGCTTTCTGAAACAGAAACACACCCACAAACAGAGGAAGAACAAGAAGATTAAGAATTAAAACAAAAAAGTGAGGAAAAGCATTAAGAATAACAGCTGTAGTTAAATATACGCAGACTATTGATTTGACAACTTACTGAGTTTAATGTGATGGGTGTGCATGCCTCTGAACACAGTCCTGCAACGTCTGGGTCAATGGAGGTCTAGGGCCCTATGAAATCCGTTTTATTTTTTCAGGGATGAGAATTTTCCGCCGATCGGCAGATTTCCGACTTTTTCAGACCAAAATGATCGTTTTTGAGATCGATGTAAATCCGTTGAGAAATTTTCGGGGGGGTTATGATTAACGATCTGTGGTCACCTTATAACGCAGACATCCCAAGTCTCCCAGAACTTCCGGGAGTCTCCTGCATATTGATAGAAGCGAGCAAGAGTGTGCACGCGCAGCATTAAGGTCTGCATCACGCATCTTATAATGTGTGCGCGCGAGGGGGGCTGTGTGCAGTCTTGCCAGATATTGCTGACGTTTTCCATCCCAAAATGTGTTCAAAACCCGCCAAAATGCACTTAAAACCACCCAATGTGGCAACACTGCCTGTGTGCCTGTTCATGTAGCGCATGCCAGACAAAGAGCATCCTGATTGGGTTACTCAGCAAAATAAGCCAATCAGCTTTCAGTGTGGGCGGGCTTTTATCCCTTTTCTCGAGGACCGACCGGCATAGCAGAGAGCGCGCGCGCGCCCCAAAAAACGAAAGTGCAAAACCCACTTCAGCTCAGATTACACAAAAGAATCTCCCTGTCTAATAAGGGTAGAAAATAATGACAGTTTCGCGCGATGTACTGTTTGCAGCAGTGATTTCAGCATTGCCCATGGTGGCTTAAATGATTGTAAAGGACATGTTGAGGTGAGGAGTGTCATTTCATGTGCATTATGGACCCTTTTCACGTGACGTCACGACAAACGTGGCCGCCATTTTGGACATGTACTACCAGTAGTTTACCACAGCCAGCATTGAGGAACGGTAGCAAAGAAAGTGTTTATTTTCAGCAAGACTTCCATCATGCCACTATATTGTTGTGCACCTGGATGTAGTAACCATCAACAAACAGGGTTCTCGCCAGCGCTTTATATGGTTGCGGCCCGCTACGCTAAAATTTCAGACCGCAACGGTAATTTCCCCCCGCTACGCTAAATTTTTAATATAGCGTAACGGTTGTTTTCAGTTGTTCATCACCATCGCCAAAAGTTTTTTTTTTTTTTTTTTTTTTTTTTTTTCCTGCGCACTTGAGCAGTTTTCAAGGTGTCAAAATCAGCCTACGTTTGTTAGGAAACCCATGCCTGGAAATCAGTTCCGAGAGAGAGAGAGAGAGAGAGAGATCCTGGCGATAACTTTCTCTTGAGCTGGACTTCGGTGAATGACAATGGATGACGGACCCCCTCGCAAAAAAAGAGACATTCGCTCTTTCTTCACAGTTAGAAATGTAAGTGCACCACTTCTACAGGTTTTCCATCACGCTTGAAAACTTAACCCAAAGCCCTTTGATGAATGAAAACGTCTACTTTGTAAGCAGGTTTAGCAATATGACAGGGCGCACGTATCGGATGATTAGCGCTAATTTACTGGATCCCACTGTGGCTAACATTAACACACTGGTAATCTGCCTGCATGCCATCCATCGTTATATTTCTATAAGGAGACAGGCACAAGAGAGGTTGGAGGAGATGAAGGAAAGGACATAGGAGGCAGAGGAAAGGAGGTAGCAGATAAACGGGCAGAGGATGGAGGTAGGCCTAGTGGGGGAGAGCCCGCTGTTGGAGATAGAGGAGGAGATGGAGGAAGACGAGCAGAGGCTGGAAATTCACAGGTGAGAATGAGGTTAATGATATGATTTTAGTCATGGGATTCAGCTCCAATGTGCCAGACGTGATCGCCCTTGTGGCTTTAAATCAGAGAATTAACAGTGGTTACAATCAAAGTTACTCCCGTGGTGTTAACAGAAGACGGCGAACCAAAACAGGAGAAAATCGGGCATCGACCCGTTGTGGAAACAAGAATTATAAAATTTTATAATTTTAATTAGAATAGTAAATTTTCTATTAAACAAGAAATTTAATAGTTTTAGATTATATATTAATTATTTATTAAGGGGGCTGGGTGTATGTTATGCCTGAATGAAAATGCAATTTGTTTTTTTTTTTTTTTTTTATGTGCTCAGGCATTTCTTAATTTCTTAATACAATAAAACATTCATTATCTCTTTGGTTGTGTCTGAGTTTACATATCTTTTGACAACACCCTTTGTAGTTCAGTGAAATACAACAGTAGGTAACACATTGCCAAGATCCAAAGATGTAACAATTTTCCATCAAGGATATACAACATAAAAAATGCAATTTATCCCCTCCAGGAACGTCAAATATGGCCAATTTTGGGCATGATTTTTCAAAATCTCCGCACCATCCCCCCGCTCGGTCGCTACGCTCCCTCGCCATAACCCATTACGCTAAAAAAAAATCCTGGTGAGAACCCTGACAAACAAGGCAAGGGTTATCATTTTATCGGATCCCGACAGAGAAGATTGGCAGCCCTCGGCATACCAGCGCTTGTGTAGTGACCACTTTATTGGAGGTAAGACGAATAAAATTAGCCAGAAAAGGCATTACATTGCTGTTAACATTCTGTGGTGGCGAGTGTGTAACCAAATAGGCTAAAATAACCCATTGTAACCTCTTTGTTCTTCTGTAGTAGCTATTAGCTAACGACATTAGCTAGCGTTGTGTTCCTTTGCTGTTGGTAGACTGTAGGACAAATCGGAGGCAGTGTCCTACAGTCGGTCCCGAATCGTGGCTCGTGCACTTCACTCGCGCGCTGTGTGAGCTGCGCAGGGCCGGAGTGCGCACCCTCCAGAGGGCACTCGCTGTTCAGGGCGGAGTGATTTGGAGCGCAGGATGCCTGCGGAGCCGAGTGTATCCGTGTATTGGTGTTGCTGTGTGCAGACGAATCGTGTATTGGTGTTGCTGTGTGCACACTAATCGCTTTTAAAAACGTTAATCTGATGATCCGCTGATACGGTCTAATGTAAACATGGGCTAAGCGTTCAAAACAAGAGGAACATGTATTTGTCTCTTAAATCCAGGCCGTTCCCTGTAATCTCTAACAGCGGTTGGAGAAAGTAATGGCAAATAGCGAGTGCACAAGCCTTAGAAGGTAAACTGTACACAGCGCCAGGGCAGTGTGATGGTATGTCTACTGTTAGATTGTGTTAGCTTATCAATGAACACACTCGTCACTCGATGAGTTTCACGTCTTTACGACGGATACTTAAATGTGTGTTAGGTATTATTGTTGTAGTCTAAGCAGTCATTGTAGCAGCTAGATGAGCGAGAACCGAAAGGGTCTGTGCCATAAACCGTTATTTCTGTACGGCGTTGCTAATGTGTCGTTACTGTTGTTATTTCTCCCTCTGCTCGCCCTGTAAATGCCCTACGTCGCTGGATAGCGAAGGTGTTTTCTGCATCTCGCTCCTTTTTCTTGTATGTTCTCCGTTTGTCGCCTTCCTCGCATTCAAACCAATTCGAGCCGAAGTCTGCTACATGTCCAAAATGGTGGTCGCGTTTACGAAGGTCACGTGACTGAAAAGGGTCTATAGGTCTACAACAGGCTGTCATGAAAAGAGCAAACTTATTGAAGATTTCTGTAAAGTAACAATGTATAAATATACATCATATATATCAAATACACGTCATGTATAAGTGTGTATCTTTTTATAAATGAGGTTAGCTTGTCTAATGTAGCATGTTGGGGAGAATCATAGTATCATATCTATATTTCTGATAAAATTTTAGGTATGATACCGTGTATAACTCTCCTACTTGTTGCTCATTTCATGGGGGGGAATTGCTGGCCTGTGCCACGCGGGAGCGTCTGCCCACATTTTTTTTAGGCCGAGATGAACTTGGTTTTTGATTTAAAAAATTTTTCCAATTTGTAATGCCCATTGTACATGCCTGTTCTTTAACTCAAAATCACCATCTCGATCTTCAAATTGACCGTATGGTATATGCATTACATTACACAACATCCTGTCCAGATAAAACCTAGTTAGTACACACAACAGTTGAAAGGTAAGTGATGAGTGATGTTGAATGTTGCCTGCTTAATATGCAAGAGCTCCTGCTACCATGATAACATCAGAAGAAAGCTTCAGAGAATTATGACAGAACTTTTTTCTGGTTTGCACTTCATTGTAAAGGATTAGAGTATTCAAAGACATGAATAGCAAAAATGCAGAAATATAATACTGTAGAGCTCGTTTATATTAAAAGGTGCATTGATTTTTTTTGAAATCATCAAATGTGAATTGATTAAAAACAAGTCTCTTGTACCATATTAATCATTTTGACCTGGTAGTCCACCAAGAAGGGGAATTTATTTCCAAATACATTGCAACTTTTTGCTGATAAAATTTAATGGATTTGGGGTAAAAAAAAAAAAAAAATGAATAAAAAATAGCCAAAAATCATTAGCCCCTGGAACCCCTGGGCCCTGGGCCCCGCCCCCCTGGGCCATGGACCCCGCCCTGGTTTTTTCAGACTTTTTAAATATTTTTCATTCTCATCCCTGTGTTTTTTTTTTTTTTTTTTTTTTTCCCCCCCTCAAATTCCATTTTATTTTTTTGGGTTTTCGGATTTGTTTTTTGTTGTTTCGGGTTTTTACAATTTTAATCTATATCTAGCTCTAAAAGTCAATGACAAATACAACCACATATGTCAAATTAACAATTTTATTTTAACACCTACAGAAACATTTGTTATAGCCACTGTTTATTCAAATGTAGATATGCATAACTTAAGACCCCAGTAATGGCAACTCAAAGCTGTAATCAACTTAATTATACAGCATAACTTAATAAACTTAATACAGCTTAACTTAATCAACTCCTGTCAAGCTAAAATTCATTTGTCCATTCTAAACATCTCTTGAGCAGCCAGGCATCTCCCACCTTTTTGACACGTCGCCATTGAAGTAAAGGACAGTGAGGCACTTGGTGTTGTATTCGGTCAGAGATTCCCTCTTGTCAGTGAGAGAAGTGTTTTATATTTGCTAAAGCTCCTCTCACAGTCAACAGAGCTGACTGGGAAATACATGTATGATTTGGCAATGGCTGCAATCTCTGTAAAAGCGCTGGGTTGTACCTTTCCAGTACTCAGCAAGGTCCAATGATTCTGAGAGGCCTTCATTTCTGACACAGTGCTGGTAAGCAGCCCACTCCTCACTGAGCTCTGCAGATGGGGTCTTCAATGCTGACAGGGTGCCATAGGCTTCAATCTGCCTTTCCATAGCTGGAGCCTGTCTAGGATCAAACACCCTGATCATCTTATAGACCTGTTTGGCAGGATGGACATCCCAGTGCTTTGAAAACTTCTTCTCAAATGCAATGTGAAATGCATCATGAAGGTAATCCAGCACAGTTTTCTTCTTTCGAATGGACATCTCAGTGAGCAACTCGTCGGTTTTCGCTCCAAAACCATAGGTTTTGGCTGTGCCATTGACTAGGTCGGAGCCTAGATCTTCCATGATGTTGTAGGCAGAGACTGCTGTAGGAGTGTGGGTGCCCTCCAAAACTGTCAGGGCTCTGACCAGTTTCCCACACCCTTCAGAGATGAATGTCAGCTTCATTTGAAGGGTCTCTTGCTTGTCATCTGTTTCCACCAGATCAAGGATGTTTTTTCACAGCCTGGGCAGAAGACTTTTCAGCTGAGAAAAACTCCTTGTTACAGGTGGACATGTTCAGCATGGACCCGCACCGCTTCAAACCAGCTATTCCACCTTGTATTTCCTGGTTCAGGTGGAACCTTCACATGCACAGCATCCTTTGCAGACAAAAAGTGCAACCACCTTTTCCTTGCAGGCTTTTTGAAGAAGGCAGATTTGATCCACATCACCAGACTTGTAACGTCACTGAAGTAGCTGTAGTGTTGCCAGGTTTCTCCTACCAAATTGATGATGTGTGACAAGCAGGTTGCATGTACGCTGTTTGGCATTACTCCTTTCAGTACTTCTTTGTAGGCCTTTAGGCAGTATGATGCATTGTCAGTGACTACTGCCAGTACATCATTCAAATTTATCTGACTGCTGTGAAGTGACTGTAGTAGTGCCTGTGATAATGTTGAAAAGTTGCAGCTGTCCATGAAGATGACATCCGTCAGATAGTATTTGCCTTCAGTACCTATTGAATTAAACAGAAACAAAGGAAAAAAATAATTAGGCCTATGTGCATTTTAGGAAATAGCCTAATTTACATGTTAGACTAAATGAGCACCTTTTGTAATAAAACTGCAAATAGCTTAACATTAACCTCAATTGATGTTGGTCTTATTATTATTTTTATATTATTTTGGTACCTGTAACATAATTAAAAAACTGACAGGGATATGCTTTATCAGGCTACCTAAAAAAGGGGGAGGGGGTAGGTTTGGTAGGGGGCTACTCACCTATGGCAATGTTGAGGACACTGTGGTCTCGGTTATCTGACGTTTTGTCAACAACAACAAAGAGCTTCTTATCACGGATCTCTTGTAGCACTGTCTGCATGTGCTCGTTGAACACCCGCTGTAGATGGATCTGTCTAAGACTGCTTGGATTCTCAGGCAGCGCACCTCCCTGTTTGCAGTGCTTGACTAGAAAGGGGCGTATCTTCATTTTTTCTAAAGGTATATCGGCCTCTGCACACATGGCCACGAAATATTCCACGAATTCCCGTCTGTCATCCTGTGACTTGGTCGCTACGTCCAGTGACACTTGGAGGGCTCTCCCGCTTGATTTTGCGTTGTTCTTCAGATGAACCTTGGATTTCAAATGATCGTTACAAGTGTCCTTTTGGCTCCAGTCAATTGTATGCTGACAGAATTTGCAGAAAAGTTGTTGGCCAGATGCATAATAATCGTTTGGATATTGCTCTGCTCGAAGCTTGGCAGTTAACTGCGTATTTCGTAACTTTTTAGAAACTGCTGGTTTTGCAGCAGGGGCTGTACATTTAGACATATTTCCTTCGCAGTCGCATCAGTGAGGAAACAAACTCACGTGGTTAACAAGATATGGTCTCTAGGCAACCCCGGACTCACTGAAAGTGAAAGATGTGACAGAATCGGGCAGAAACAGTGTTTGTGTCTTAAAATTAGAAAGAGGGCGATTAAATTTATTTCAGGCAAAGAAAAATGAACGAATTCCGCGCTATTCCGTGTTTATCAGAAAAATCCGCTTTTATGTCCCCATGATTCTGTCCGTGTTTTCCGCATCGCGGAAATCATAGGGCCCTAGAGGTCAGCTTCAGTCTCAGGTTTGGCTCAGCATCCACCCTGCTTCTGTACTTTTGTTTTTATGACAAGTGAAGAGAAGCCTTTCTCGCACAGGTAGGTGGTCACAAAAGGAAGGAGAAATCACACAGCCTTGTCAGAAAGCACAGGGTATTCACTGTACTGCTTTATCCAAAAGTCCAACGGAGTGTGCTTTCTGAAAGATGCCTTCAGTGTTTCATCACAAGACCGCTCTATTAACCTCTCCTGCTCAACAACAGTTAAGTCCATTAAGGCCATGTGAGGGGTGTCTATGTTGAAAGGGTTTCTCATCCAGCTGCTAGCTTCATATTTAGGCATCACTAGGAAATAATTGCAGAACTGTTGTCTGAGTGATGTGAGGTGTGCAGCGATGTTCTCCCTGACTCCATCATCAAGTATCAGGTCATTGTCAGACAAAAAACTCTCCAATGCAGGGAAAGCTGAAACATCACCTGTCTTGACTTTGATTTCAGATAACTCCAACTTTTTCAGCAGTGCACTGATTTTGTCCTGCACATCAAAAACATTGATGGAGAGTCCCTGTAGTCCCAAATTCAGGTCATTTAAACGTGAAAAAATGTCAGACAAGTATGCCAACTGACTGAGCCACACAGTGTCCTCAAAAATGTCTTACGGGGGAAATTTGTGTCCTGCAAGAACATCTGGACCTCTCTGTGCAATTCGAAAAGCCTCGAAAGCACCTTTCCTCTTGAAAGCCACCTTACTTCAGTATGAAGCAAGAGTTGGACATGCTCACTGCCCATCTCCTCGCAGAGCACATGAAATAAGCGAGCATTCATCAGTCTGGCCTTGAAGTTCAGTTTTTACAGCACAATCCAGCACAGACTTCAGGTCATCAGGCATCCTCTTCACTGTCAGTGCCTCACGATGGATGCCGCAGTGAGTCCAGCGCTTCTCGGGTGCCACCTCTCGGATGCGAACTGCTACCCCGCTGTTGCGACCCGTCATGGACCTCGCTCCGTCAGTACATACACCCACATGCTTTTCCCAGTCCAAGCCATGCTCCTGGATGAACTTGTTCAGTAACTGGAATATTTGCTCTGATGTAGTTCTGGTCTGCAGTGATTTGCAGAACATAAAGTCCTCCTGCGCCACACCGTCATATTCATTATCTCACATAAACAATAAATTGGCCAAATCTGCAACATCTGTAGTCTCATCAAGCTGTATGGCAAAATATCTACTGTTCTTAATGCGCTCAGTGTCTTTTTAACATGGTCAGCCATGTCGTTTATTCTCCTTGACACGGTGTCATTTGAGAGCGGCACCAAGTTTAACACTCTGGCCGCTTTCTCTCCATACATGATGCGTGTCCTCTCTTTGGCTAATGGTAAACACAGCTGTTCCCCGATTGTGTGTGGCTTACCGGCTCTGGCGATCAGGAGGCTGGCACGATATGAAGCTTCTTGTGCTTTGGCTATGGGTGTACCATAGGACAGAGTGGTGGACTTGGACTGCTTCAGTTCATCATGTTTTCGTAAAAAAAATAATCCATTGGTTTGTCCTTTAGTGCTGTGTTTTGGTTGTAGGATGCCGTTTGAGATGCAATGGTTTCATGGACTCATTGCTCAGAACGTCGCCACATAGAACACACTGCGGCCTGGGCAGCTCCTCTGTCCCGCTCCAAATTAATCCCAATTTTATGTATTTTTCGTCATACTTCCTCACTGGTTTCTGCCGTTTGCTAGCAGTTCTGGGGCTGGTTTTGCCACGGTCGTTAGCATCTGCGCTCGGCTCACACACGTCTTCTTCAGTTCTCCCTCTCTCCTGATCCACGCTCCCATTCGCGGATTTAAGCCACGACAGTAATTTTGTCGTACTCGTCTGTAGTAATCCCTGATGTGGGTGGAGCACAGAAGCATGGCAGGCGAGAGTTGGTGTTCACACAGGCACTTTATTTTACTTATTGTCATCAGCTTTTCAGCTTCTCTCACTTGCACAATCGCACACTCAACACACGCGTTCTGGTCGGGGGAGACTCTTCTCTGCTCTCCCCCTCCTTTTATACTCCATCCCTGCAACACAAACACGTACATTAATTGACACCAGGTGTAATGACTTAGCCACTTACCTTCCCCGACCCTGCCCTCTATTCACAGACTGCTGCTTGGCCACGCCCCCGCTGCCACATACCCCCACTGCCTGACTCAGGCCGGGGAGCCGTCCGGCCTGAAGCTGCCCCCCCCCCCCCCCCCCCCCCCCCCCCCCCGGACGGGACGGGACTGGAAGTCCGCCACCACCATCTGTGCCCCCGGCCTATGGATCACCTCAAACTTAAATGGCCGGAGAGCGAGATACCAACGGGTGATCCGCGCATTGGCATCCTTCATGCGGTGGAGCCACTGGAGGGGCGCGTGGTCCGAACAGAGTGTGAAGGGGCGCACCAGCAGGTAGTATCGGAGGGCGGGGACTGCCCACTCGATGGCGAGACACTCCTTTTCAATTGTGCTGTACTAGCTGTCGATGCGCGAAAGCATTCGGCTGATGTACAGCACCGGGCGCTCCTTGCCCTCCACGTCCTGGGACAAAATGGCCCTCAACCCCCGTCCGATGCATCAGTCTGCAAAATAAAGGGGAGAGAGAAGTCAGGGGAGTGTAAAAGTGGCCCCCCAGACAGTGCAGCTTTTACCTCAGAGAAGGCCTGTTGGCGCTGCCCTGTCCACTGGACCGGATCTGGAGCCCCCTTTCTAGTGAGGTCGGTTAGCGGGCTGGTGACGTCCGAATAGTTAGGTAGAAACCTACGATAATGGCCAGCCAGCCAGCCCCAAGAACCGTCTCCCCTCCCTTTTGGTCTTGGGCCTCGGGCAGGCCGCAATTGCTGCAGCCTGGTTAATTTGGGGACGCACCTGCCCATGTCCCAAGTGGAACCCCAGATACCGTACTTCCACCCGCCCAGTTGCACACTTTTTTTGGGTTAGCTGTGAGGCCCGCCCGCCTCAGGAACTTTAGAACAGCCCTCAGGTGTTCCAAGTGTCGCTCCCAATCATGACCGTCATCTAGATAGGTGGCCGCGTAGGCAGCATGAGGGCGGAGGACCCTGTCCATAAGCTGCTGTAACGTAGCGGATGCCCCAAACAACCCAAAAGGGAGCGTGACAAATTTGGTGTAAGCCAAACGGTGTGGAAAAGGCCGTTTTCTCTCGGGATAGTCTGAAATAGACATGGCATATGTTTAGAAAATCAGCAATTTAACCACCATAACCCTTTGAAAAACTCTCTAAATATCAGCTAAAACTATCAAAGTTCTTAAATAATATTTAGGATGGCTATTGTTTTGCTGTTTTGTGGATTTTAGCATACATTTCTGTGGCTTGTGGCAATAATATAGAATTGTACATGATCAAAGTTGATTTTAGCTTGGGTTTTACATTATAAGAAAGACTGACAGTGACGTATTAGGTGATCAAAATATTTATTTATGTATTTATTTGTTTATTTATTTAGTACAGGCCTAGGTGATATCTCTGGGAATGGTTTTGATGTATTGCATGTTGCTTTATTTTTGCATGGTGAGGTTGACATTTACATGGAATTGCCCAGGAGTCAAGGGGATCTGCCAATATCCCTTTGTTAGATCCAGTGTCGAATAAAAGCGAGCAGCGCCTAACCGATCAAGCAACTCATCAATGCGAGGCATTGGGTACGCCTCAAATTTAGACACCGCATTGACCTCCTTCTGTAGTCCACACAGAACCAGACCGACCCATCGGTCTTGGGAACCAGGACCATTGGGCTGCTCCAGTCACTGTGGGACTCCTCGATTATGCCCGTTTCGAGCATGGCCTTGAGTTCGTCCCGAGCCACCTCTTTCTTGTGTTTTGGGCAAGCGGTAAGGGTGGCTACGCGCTACCACCCCCGGGGGCGTTTAGATGTGGTGTTTTTTATGAGGTGGGTACGACCCAGAAGGGGCGAGAACACGTCGGAAAATTCCTTCTGCAACTTGGCTACCTTCGTGAGTTGGGTCAGCGAGAGGTGGTCTCCACAAGGGACCGGAGTGGTCGGAGATGTTATCATTTTTTACCTCCGGCCCCAGCTCTGCCTTCTCTGGGACTACGCCACGGGGACCCCCTCATTTCCACGTTTTAAAAGGTTGAGGCGGTAGACTTGCAGTGCCCCACCCCTATCCGTTCGCTTCACCTCATAGTCTACGTCCCTGACTCGCCGTGTGACCTCGAAGGGTTCTTGCCACTTGGTGACTAATTTAGAACTCGATGTGGGCAATAATACTAGTACTTTGTCTCCCGGCGTGAACTCTCTAAGGCGTGTGCCCCTGTCATACAGCCGGCTTTGATGTTCGTGTGCCTGCTGCACATTCTCCTGGGTTAGATGCGTGAGGGTGTGAAGTTTTGCGCGCAGGTCAAGAACGTACTGGATTTCATTTTTACTCTGTGAAGGTCCCTCCTCCCAATTTTCCCGCAGCACCTCCAGAATGCCACGCGGCTTACGCCCATATAATAATTCAAAGGGAGAAAACCCTGTGGAGGCTTGCGGGACCTCTCGTACTGCGAATAACGGGTTCGAGCCACTTATCCCAATTACGCGCATCTTCACTAACAAATTTCCGTATTATGTTTTTGAGTGTCTGGTTAAATCGCTCTACTAATCCATCCGTTTGTGGGTGATAGACACTGGTGCGGATAGACTTGATCCCCAGTAACCCATACAGCTCGCGCAGTGTGCGTGACATAAATGAGGTGCCTTGGTCTGTCAGGATTTCTTTCGGAATCCCGACCTGGGAGATAAAGTGGAAGAGCGCTTCCGCAATACTGCGTGCTGAGATGTTGCGGAGAGGCACTGCTTCCGGATATCGCGTTGCATAGTCTACTAGAACTAAAAGCGATTATCCCCATGCTGACCGATCTAATGGCCCGACGAGATCCATCCCAGTTCGCTCAAACGGGGTCTCGATTAGAGGAAGAGGGCGCAACGGCGCTTTTGGAGTGGCCGCAGGATTTACTAATTGGCATTCACGGCACGCCACCGACGGACATCCCCGCGAATCCCTGGCCAATAGAACCAGGCCATTATTCAGGCTAGTGTTTTGTCTTGCCCCAAGTGTCCAGCCATGGGGTTAAAGTGAGCCGCATGGAACATGAGTTCCCTACGGCTCTTTGGGATTAACAACTGGGTTACTTGTTCCTTAGTTTGAGTGTCCTGCGTCACTCGGTACAATCTCTCTTTAATAATGGCAAAATAGGGGAAGGTTGGTGCTGCGCGTGGCTGAAGAGCTTGACCCTCGATTACTCTCACTTGGTCAAATGCATGCCGCAGAGTCTCGTCTCGCGACTGCTTTAACGGGAAATCCCCAAGGAAATCCCCGAGAGGGGGAGTGGGTTGCTCCTCACTCTGACGTGGTGTTGACGTAGACGGGTCTGTGACAGCTTCTCCAGCCAATGCCGTACCGGGATCTTCCCGTGACCTACTAGGGCATGACCCAATACGTGTTAAATACTCCATTAGTTCTTTAAATCCCGGCCAATCAGTACCCAAAATCAACGAGTGGGTAAGACGAGGATTAACTGCCGCCTTTTATTCTATGCGTTTGGCCCCGGAATAGAATATGGACAGACACTAGTGGGTAATGGTGAACATCCCCATGCGCGCACACCTTCACCGCTTGTGCTCCCCCCAATGCCTCCCCTTGCACCAGGCGTTGGTGAATTGAGGTCTGATTACAACCGGAATCCACCAAAGCATGATATGTATCCCCTTGAATACTCACCGGTATGCGATACGTTCTGGCCCGATTGGGGGCGGTTTTGGGAGACAACACAGACACAGAAGAGGGAGATGGGAGGACACGACGGGTGCGACGGGCCGGCTGGGGAGGAGCCAGCGGCCGCCTTTGTGGCAGGGGAACGGGGTGGAGAGGGGGACAAGAGACGAGAGAGAGAAGTGAGGGGAGACGCCTCATCTGCCTGCTGTCGGAGTCGCCTCCGGACGGTCCTCCGCCAGCTCAATGGCTCGTTCCAGCGACGCTGGGCGGTGACACCGGACCCATTCCGCGGTTCCTTCCGGAAGTTGAGGGATAAACTGCTCCAGTGCCGCCAGATCGGCGATGATGATCTCTGCGTCGCGGTCTTCTGCCCTCAGCCACCGCCGGCAGGCATCCCGGATTTGCCGGCCAACCTCCTCTAGTGCCAGCGTCCGGAAGCACTGACGATGTTGCTCCGGGGAGCGGCCGAGCCGCTGCAGATTGGCTTCCTTTAGGTCAGCATAGACCAGTCGGTTGTCAGTAGGGAGCTGCTGCGCTGCGAGCTGCGCCTCGCCAGTCAGGACCAGGCACACCGCGCACTGTTCCTGCGGCCACGCCTCGGCTGCCTGCTCAAAGAGAGTGAGGAACGCTTCCGGATCGTCCTGCAGTCCCATCTTTGTGAGGGTGGCCGACAGCGGTGGCCGACGGCCCTGCTGATGTGAGCAGGTGCCGGAACGCCTGGCGATCTTCCTGCTGGGCCAGCATCGAGGCTTCGAAGCGCTGTTGCTGCTCCTTCCAGAGGTTTGATGCTGGTTCTGCAGGGCGGTAGCGAGGGCAAGGATGAGCTCTTCGAATGGGGAGGACTCCATGGGGTGGTTCCCTTCTGTATCTCCTGGGTTTCGGCACCACTGTAGTAATCCCTAACGTGGGTGGAGCACAGAAGCATGGCAGGCGAGAGTTGGTGTTCACACAGACACTTCTTTTTTTTTTTTTTTTTTTAAACTTATTTTCATCAGCTTTTCAGCTTCTCTCACTCACACAATCACACACGCGTTCTGGTCGGGGAAGACACTTTGCTCTCTCCCTCCTTTTATACTCCATCCCTGCAACAAACAAACTCACACGTTAATTGACACCAGATGTAATGACTTGGCCACTTACCTTCCCTGACCCCGCCCTCTATTCACAGACTGCTGCTTGGCCACGCCCCTGCTGCCACATCGTCATAATTAGCAAAGCCACCTCCACCTTTTCCTATCACAGCCTCGTCTGTAGCTACCAATGGCGAATAACTGTCAGCGGAACTGGCGGGAATGCGTACGTACGCTACGTATGGCTACCCAGAAGCACTTGCAAACTTTTTTTTTAATTATTAACTTGATTTGTATTTCCTTTCATTTTCTTGTCATCGGTTGATAAGATTGTTTTCATCCATTCAGATATTATGGATAGTATTTCACGTTTTACTTTCATCTCATCTCATTATCTCTAGCCACTTTATCCTGTTCTACAGGGCCGCAGGCAAGCTGGAGCCTATCCCAGCTGACTACGGGCGAAAGGCGGGGTACACCCTGGACAAGTCGCCAGGTCATTACAGGGCTAACACACAGACAACCATTCACACTCACACCTACGGTCAATTTAGAGTCACCAGTTAACCTAACCTGCATGTCTTTGGACTGTGGGGGAAACCGGAGCACCCGGAGGAAACCCACGCGGACACGGGGAGAACATGCAAACTCCACACAGAAAGGCCGTCGTCGGCCACAGGGCTCGAACCCAGAACCTTCTTGCTGTGAGGCGACAGCGCTAACCACTACACCACCGTGCCGCCCTAGATTAAAACACATTTAAAGGAAAAGAAAAATGTATTTGCAGGAAGATTATGTACAACCCTGATTCCAAAAAAATTGGGACAAAGTACAAATTGTAAACAAAAACGGAATGCAATAATTTACAAATCTCAAAAACCGATATTATATTCCCAATAGAACATGGACGACATATCAAATGTCGAAAGTGAGACATTTTGAAATTTCATGCCAAATATTGGCTCATTTTAAATTTCATGACAGCAACGGCTGGAAAAGTTAAAGGTACAAAAAAGGAACAGCTGGAGGACCAAATTGCAACTCATTAGGTCAATTGGCAGTAGATCATTAACATGACTGGGTATAAAAAAGAGCATCTTGGAGTGGCAGCGGCTCTCAGAAGTAAAGATGGGAAGAGGATCACCAATCCCCCTAATTCTGCGCCGACAAATAGTGGAGCAATATCAGAAAGGAGTTCGACAGTGTAAAATTGTAGAGAGTTTGAACATATCATCTACAGTGCATAATAACATCAAAAGATTCAGAGAATCTGGAAGAATCTCTGTGCGTAAGGGTCAAGGCCGGAAAACCATACTGGGTGCCCGTGATCTTCGGGCCTTTAGACGGCACTGCATCACATACGGGCATGCTTTTGTATTGGAAATCACAAAATGGGCTCAGGAATATTTCCAGAGAACATTATCTGTGAATACAATTCACTGTGCCAGCCGCCGTTGCCAGCTAAAACTCTATAGTTCAAAGAAGCAGCCGTATCTAAACATGATCCAGGAGCGCAGACGTTTTCTCTGGGCCAAGGCTCATTTAAAATGGACTGTGGCAAAGTGGAAAACTGTGCTGTGGTCAGACGAATCAAAATTTGAAGTTCTTTATGGAAATCAGGGACGCCGTGTCATTCGGACTAAAGAGGAAAAGGACGACCCAAGTTGTTGTCAGCGCTCAGTTCAGAAGCCTACATCTCTGATGGTATGGGGTTGCATTAGTGCGTGTGGCATGGGCAGCTTACACATCTGGAAAGACACCATCAATGCTGAAAGGTATATCCAGGTTCTAGAGCAACATATGCTCCTATCCAGACGACGTCTCTTTCAGGGAAGACCTTGCATTTTCCAACGTGACCATGCCAAACCACATACTGCATCAATTACAGCATCATGGCTGCGTAGAAGGGTCCGGGTACTGAACTGGCCAGCCTGCAGTCCAGATCTTTCACCCATAGAAAACATTTGGCGCATCATAAAACGGAAGATATGACAAAAAAGACCTAAGACAGTTGAACAACTAGAATCCTACATGAGACAAGAATGGGTTAACATTCCTATCCCTAAACTTGAGCAACTTGTCTCCTCAGACCCCAGACGTTTACAGACTGTTGTAAAGAGAAAAGGGGATGTCTCACAGTGGTAAACATGGCCTTGTCCCAACTTGTTTGAGATGTGGTGTTGTCATGAAATTTTAAAATCATCTAACTTTTTTTCTCTTTCAATTCTACATTTTCTCAGGTTAAACATTTGATATGTTATCCATGTTCTATTCTGAATAAAATATGGAATTTTGAAACTTCCACATCTTTGCAGTCTGTTTTTATTTACAAATTGTACTTTGTCCCAACTTTTTTTGGAATCGTGTGTGTGTGTGTGTGCGCGCTGATCATTGACAGTTCATGCTTCAATGTAATGGTACCTGTGTGATGACTCTGTGCAGGTAGCAGGCAGACAGTTTAGTCCGTCTGTCTGCTCCCTGGCCTTGGCACTGGATTGTCACAGATTAACTAGGCCTGTTCTGAAACTATGAGCTATGCTGCGAGAAATGAGAGCGATGGATACCGTCCCGCCCTAACAGGTTTGTTGTTTGATCTTTAGCTGTGTGAGGACATGAAAACCGAGACATCCATGGATGGAGAGACCTCAGAAGCCTGTGTGAAGAAAGAGGAGACGCTGGAGCTGAATATCTACAACTATGGAGACGATCTCGACAACCCACCTGAAGGTGTCTCCGTTAAAGTGGAAGATCCTGACGATAAAGACTATCTCTGTAAGACATTAGGCCACTCTGGTGCTCAGTAACACTCACTGTTTATTTTACTCTGCACACTATCTGGTGCACTAAAAGTGCAATACAGTACATTTGGGATGTAGCCTCAGTCTCTCTTATTTTAATCAACAAATTGAGACATTGAAATTTAGATTTTTTTTATTGATTAAAGTATGAACTTTGTTTATAGAGCGTGTAACATGGTAGCGAGGAGTGAGAAAAACTTACTTATTTAAAATACTTTAGTTGTTATAAACTGATGTTAACCTGAACAAAAAAAGTATGGAATATCACAAGATGGGTGTGTGTAAAAATCTATGCTGCGTGATTTTATTTTCATATAACAGCATGGCCCAAAGAGTATGATTCCCCTCAAACCATAGTGATTTGCTTGTTATTGCAATTTTTGATTTATTAATGAATGACACATTGAATGAATGTTTAATTTGTTTGTTTACATTTAATGTGGCCTAATGTCTGCCATTCTCTCCAGCCACTCCTGTGTTTTATTCTGCGACAAAAAAAAGTGGGATGTCCTGTGACTGAGAAACCAGAAAGCACAAAGTCCTCTGTCTTGAAGACTCTTCCATCTTGGGGAAACTCACTGACTGATATCTGGGTCTCCTTCCATAAATGTTAAATAAATGTGTCCTAACATCTTCACCACATTAGAATAGGTTTTTTTTTTGTTGTTGTTGTTTTTGTTTTTTTCCTCTTTCTTCCACCTGTTTTTTTTTTTTTTGTCCAGTGTGGTCACCTGCTAGTATCCACCCACTAGCCAGGTCTCTCTAACCGTGTGAGTGAAGGCTAACGTGTACTTCCCCCAAGACATGTAAAGCCATCAAACTCCTCTTTTTCAACTGAAGCTCATGCTGTGTAAATGACTCTTATTGACGGTATATAAGCAAGTTAACTACTTCCTGTAAGTTTTATTTTTGTTAGTGCCTTTTACGTTTTCGGGTCTTTTTATTTTGAAGCCCTTCTGGCGTACTCTCATCTGAGAGTCAGCAACTTGGTCATAGGTGTTCACACGTGAACGGCAGCTAATTGAAGAGTGTACGGAAGGAAAAGGTGTTTTGAAGACATTGCCTTGCAATGTAAAGTTTCATTATGGATAATTAATGCCTAGCTGGAAATGGGAACAAGGTATTGTGTGTTTCAACTTGTTTTATGACTGTTTGCTGTGATGTGTTATCCTAATTAACTGCCGAAAGGGTGTTTACGTATATCGTTGTTGTATTAGCCATGCTAAGGTTAGCTTATGCGAAAGGGTGCTACATGGATAAGCTGTAATGTCGTGTTAATGCTGGTTTTCTAGCTTTTCATGTGCTTTGACCGATTTATATGTGAGTGAATATTTGATAAATGTCCACGTGTGTGGTTAACTGGCATTATGGAAACGTTTATGCTTGTGAGAGCTTATTTTATTTTATTTATCCATATGCAGCTCTTACGGTGTTTGTGAAGGAAAGGAAGTATATTTGTATTCAAATTAAGGGTGACGGCTGAACATAATAAATGCTTCTTGAAACATCAGTAAGCTTCATCATTGGCTGGCTGGGGTTCGCTAAAGTAAGAGCTTGCCCTCATCGATCTGACGACTTGCTGCCATTATGACTGGCCATGATGGAGGGTCTTCACGGCGTGCCTGCTGCTACTACTTCGCCATGTGCTGTCTACATGGATTCATCATGAACATGTCCCGACGTGTCAGCACGTGATCCACTTCGGCAATCCAGGCAGCGGTTTCATGGATTCGATGCAATGGTCAAGTACGGTCACATTCACTGACATTGAAGCAGAACTGAGAGTACACACCTATATTACACAGTCTACAGACTGCAACAAGGTGAGCTCCACATGAACAGCCCTTTTAGACTGAACCAGTGAACTTTTCATACTCATCTTCTCATCTACAGCAAAGGAAAGAAACTGTTGCTTACACTCACGCATGGACACATTCACATACGCACTTTTTTTTTTATTAAGGGCATTTTATATTTTTTGCATACCAAGTACTTTAAGTGTGTTCATTACAGTACTTACCTGGGCATTTACAGTTGTTTGAGTGTCTGCATGTTAATGCAGCTCTGCTAGTTGTTCATGCTCATATTCTGATATTTGCATTTCAAGTACTTTAAGGTTTGCCTTTATTGTAATACTTGCCTGGATATCTACAGCAACTTTCTGTTTATTGCAAAGGTTTGATCATACTTAAGAAGTTTCTTCTGACATTATCAACTCAATTTGAAATTATTATGTCAAAGTCAGGTAGCTTCAAGGAGACAGAGGAGCAGATGCCTGGTTCCCAGCACAAAGTTCAAGACTTCCAGAGTGAGCTCCACTCAGTGGCAGTTGTGTCTGAGACACCTGACCTGAAGGAACCTGAAGGGCCTCGGCACTCTGAACATGCGCGGAACCCGACAGAGAAAATGCGTGCACTACAAGCTGAAGAGGCCAAGAAAAAGGAGAAACGGCTGCTCTCCATGTACAGAAAATGGAAGCTCGACATACGCAAAGCAAAAGATCAGCTGAAGACGTACATGCCAGAGAGTGAGCTCTTGCCTCTCATTGAAGAGCTTAATAAAGTGAAGGAAGATGTAATGAACCTGTATTTTGGAATTCGAGATCTTGCCACACCTTCCACCGGTGTGAGAAGAGGAGTTGACACTTGCGAATCAGTTACCATAGAAATCATCGCCATTGCCTACGGCAGAGCAATAGACGAAGAAGGTGAGTTTAATGAAGACATGGAAAGACGCCGCCTTCATGAACTGCTCCACCGTGACTATGCAAAGTCTGTCTATGGATCTGCTGCTTCCTTGACAAGTCACAGCAAGTCTGACCAACACTCCACAGCTTCGTCCATGGCAGCCAAGCGTGCAGCTGCAGAGCTAGCAGTGAAGGAAGCAAATTATGAAGTGATGGGGGCAGAAGAAAAAGAGAAGTCATCCGAGAGTTAGAGGAACAACAACAACAGAAGGCTCTGGAGGCACAAAGGCATGAGTTGGCGCGATTGCAGGCAGTGAAGGAAGTGCGGGCAGCTCAAGCTAAGCTAAAGGTATACGGTAAAGAGACGGAACGCGAAGCTGCTGACTGCGTTAATGATGAAACAGAGTGTGCCTGTAACTGCAGTCCCTCTATCATGTTGCAACACCCCCTCACACAGATGTTTCCCCTCTTGTTCGGGTCTTTCAAGACAGCATAGCCTTAAATAGGCTCCCTGTTCCAGAGCCATTTGTCTTCAGTGGTGATGCAATACGGTTCATTGAATGGAAAGCAGCATTGAGCAATCACACCAGTTGAAAAACTCTATCTGAAGAAATAAGTTGGTGGTCCAGCATGCCAGGTGCTAGAAGGCACTTTCTTCTGGAATGATGATGAAGCCTACCAGGAGGCCTGGAACAAGCCGAATCGTTGCTTTGGCCAGCCATTCGCCATTCAGCAAGCATTCAGAGAGAAGCTCACCAATTGGCCAAGGATTCAACCTAAGGATGTTCAAGGACTCGGAAACTTCTCAGATTTTCTGAATGCCTGTCAAGATGCCATGCCTCACATCAAGGGTCTTGATGTACTAAATGACTGTGAGGAGAACCAGAAGCTTGCCCACAAACTACCAGACTGGGCAGCTTCACACTGGAACCGACAAGTCACCCAATGCCTGAATGAGAAGCAAGAATTTCCAGGTTTCAAGGACTTTTGCAACATTTGTCAACTGAAGCTGAGATTGCCTGCAATCCAATTACATCGCTTCATGCTCTTCCTTCATCAGACTCGAACACCTGAAGAGAAATCTGAGACACAAAAAGAAACAAGGCCAGTGTTCTCACCACTCACACAGCTACAGATAATGCACATCAAAGGTCAGACCAGAAAAGGGCTAAAGCTCCATGCATCCTTTGTCAAGATAACAGACACCAATTTCATGCATGTCCCAAGTTGACAGGGATGTTGTTGACGGAACTACGTAAAGGAGAAGAAACTGTTACGGATGCTTAAAATCTGGACACGGCGCAAAAGACTGTCGTCATAGTCACTTCTGTGACAACTGCAAAGGAAGGCATCCTACAGTCCTCCATGATTACAACTATGGAAAGGAAAGGTGTTCATCTGAAACAGGAATGAATCAAAGTGCTGCTGCTGTAACATCACTCAGTGTAACAGGCAAAGGCTCATCCTACACATCGATGGTAATGCCAGTGTGGGTGTCAACTAAAAACAATTCAACAGCTGAGAAGCTTGTCTATGCTCTACTCGACACTCAAAGCGATAGAACATTCGTCGACCAAGAAGTGAGTGACAGTCTAATTGCTGACAAGTATCCAGTGAAGTTGAAGTTGACTACCATGAGTGGGGGGGGGAAACACAGTTCTCCCAAGTGAGAGTGTCTCCGGCCTTTGTGTAAGGGGATACAGTTCTGCTATTCAGGTTGATCTTCCAGTTGCCTACACGAAGGATTGCATACCCGTTAACCATGCTCGCATTCCCACTTGAGACAGCTAAACAATGGAGTCATCTCAGAGAAATAGCAGACGAAATCCAACCACTAAAGGACTGTGAAGTAGGACTTCTTATAGGCTACAACTGCTCCAGAGCCATGGCACCAAGGCAGGTCATCCTAGGAGGAGGTGAGGAACCCTGTGCAATACGGACAGACTTAGGATGGACTATTGTGGGGCGCTCAGCCCAAGGCCATGATCCGTTGAGCACAAGTCGCCTGTGTCACAAAATCACGGTTAAAGAGCTGCCTCTGGTAACTTCTGCCAATGCTATTCGCATTCTAGAATCTGACTTCAAGGATGGCAGTGAAGACAGCAAAGCAGTGTCACAAGACAACATTGCCTTCCTCCATAAGCTAGATGAGTGTATACGGAAAAACACGCATGGCCACTATGAAATGCCCCTGCCCTTCAAAAACAGACCTAGCTTGCCTGATAAAGACTCAGCCATGATGCGCCTCAACCACCTGAAAAGGAAACTGCAACGGGACGAAAGGTATAAGGAGCAGTATGTCGAGTTCATGGAGGAGGTAATCGAGAACGGAGATGCAGAGCAGGTTGAAGATGGTGGGAGTGAAGGTGAGAGAGTACGTTCCCCATCACGGTGTTCGCCATGCAAAGAAGCCAGAAAAGCTTCGCGTAGTGTTCGATTGCACCGCCAGATGCGAAGGAACCAGCCTAAATGACCACCACCTCTCTGGTCCTGACATGCTGAACAAGTTGAGTGGTGTTCTCATTTGCTTTCGACAACACCCTGTTGCTCTGATGTGTGAAATTGATGGAATAACTTTTTTTTTTTTTCATGTGCATGAGGCTGATCGCAACTACCTGTGCTTTCTCTGTCGGAAGCAAGAAGACTTGAACTCACCACCCAGCGAGTTCCGGGTGAAGGTGCAGCTGTTCGGTGCTGCTTCCTCTCCTGGATGCGCAAACTACGGGCTGAAGCATCTAGCTAAAGAATATAGCAACCTCTACCCTAAAGGCTCCCGGTTCATCATGAGGCATTTTTATGTAGACGACGGGCTTGCCAGTGTTGAAAGCACTGAAGATGCTATTCAGCTTGCCAGAGAAGCTTGCAAACTGTGCACCACGGGTGGTCTGCGACTACACAAGTTTGTGTCGAACGACAGAGACGTCCTAGAGAGTATACCACCCTCAGAACGAGCAACTAATGTGAAAAAATATGGACCTCCCCTTCGACAACCTGACACTTGAGGGAGTCCTAGGGATTCAGTGGGATGTGGAATCCGACCACTTCCAGCTTAACGTCAGTCTAAAGGATCAGCCTGCAACACGCCGCGGCATCCTGTCTGTAGTGGCTTCCTTGTATGACCCTCTCGGGTTTGTGGCGCCTGTTCTGCTCAAAGCGAAGATCATTCTTCAGGAGATGTATAGGCGAGGCACAGGCTGGGACGATCCTCTCCCAGACGAACTTCATCCAAAATGGGAACAGTGGAGAAGTGATCTAGCCCAATTAGATTGTTACCATATCCTGTACCTACTCACCCGTTAGGTTTGGAAAGGTCACAAAGACAGAGCTGCATCATTTCTCGGATGCTAGCCTTAAGGGTTATGGCCAGTGCTCGTACTTGAGGCTTCAAAATGAAGAGGGAGATGTTCACTGTGCCTTAGTTGTAGGAAAGGCACGTGTCTTACCATCCAAGGTTACAACTGTTCCAAGATTGGAACTAACAGCCGCAGTTGTTTCTGTGAAGATAAGCAACATACTCAAGGACGAATTTGCATCTACTGGGATTGAGGAGTTCTTCTGGACTGATTCTAAGGTGATCTTGGGATACATCAACAATGAAGCATGACGATTCCACACCTTTTGTGGCTAATCGCGTTCAGAAGATTCATCTCAGCGCGGTCCCTCAGCAATGGAGATGCGTCCCAACCAATGAGAATCCTGCTGACCATGCTTCTAGGGGCTTGACTCCCAGCGAGCTTCGTTCATCCACCTGGCTCACTGGACCCAAGTTCTTATGGAACAAGGAAATGAAGCTAGCTGTTGCTGAGATTCCAGAGTTAATGATCGGAGATCCAGAGGTTAGAAGTGCTCTTGTGCTTGGCACAAGAACCACAGAACGAGTAAGCCTTGTTGATCGCTTGTCTAAGCTCTCAGCTTGGTCACTGGCTACTCGAGCTGTTGCACACATACTAAGGTGCATCAGCAAGAACAGATCAAACGGTCTCACCACTGTAACAGAACGAGAACATGCAGAACATTGCATAATCATAGACCTTCAGAAAAACGTGCATCAAGAAGAGTTGAAACGGCTGAGCAAAGGGATTCCCCCTACCATCTCAAAATCCATTATACTCACTTGATGCCTTCCTTGACAAAGATGGCATCCTCAGGGTGGGAGGTAGGCCGTGCAGCTCTTCTCTTCCCGACTCCATCAAGCACCCTGCAATCATCCCCAAGGATCATCACATTGCAAAGATGATCATTGCTCATCACCATGAAAGGATGAAACATCAAGGCAAAGGTCTTACCATTAATGACATCAGGTCCCATGGCTACTGGATTCCTAGCATCAATCAGGCAGTAGCATCCTACATTTGTCAATGTGTTACCTGTAGACTGCTTCGGAAACCAATGGAAGAGCAAAGGATGGCTGATCTACCCCCCTGAACGTGTGGAACCATTACCCCCCCACCCCTTTACCTTCTGTGGAATGGACTACTTTGGTCCATTTTTCACAAAACAGGGTAGAAAGGAGAACGAGGTGTATGGTCTTCACTTGTCTTAGCTCCCGCGCCGTCCATATTGAGATGCTTGATGACATGTCCACCGACGCCCTCATAAATGATCTACGATGCTTTATTGCCATACGTGGCACTGTTCGTCAAATCAAGTCTGATCAAGGAAGCAACTTTGTTGGAGCCAAAAATGAACTCGAAGTCAGTGCAGACTGGCTGGCTGCATTTCTTGCTGAGAAACAGTGCGAGTTCAGCATGAATGCACCCTATTCGAGCCATGTCGGAAGGGTGTGGCAGAGACAGATTAGAACAGTGAAAGGCATCCTAAGGCCACGCTTGCTCTTTCTTCTGGTAGGCTAAACAATGCTTCGCTACGAGCTTTCCACTATGAAGCTATGGCAGTCGTCAACAGCCGTCCACTGACTGTTAACCTCAATGACCCCTTCCCCCCCCCCCCCCCCCCCCCACACACACACACACACACAGACAGACACACAGCCTCGAGCCACTCACCCCTAATCATCTCCCAACTAAAATCTGTCAAGGCCATGCCGCCTCCAGGTGAGTTCATCAGAGAAGACATGTATAGCAAGAAAAGGTGGCGACATGTTCAATACCTGGCAGAACAGTTTTGGAGTTGATGGCGAAAGGAATACCTGGCCAACATTGCCCTCAGACAGCGCTGGCATACTCCCAGGAGAAATCTGCAAGTTGGAGATATCATAATGATGAAAGGAGAGGATGTGCACAGGAACGAGTGGAGGTTGGGCAGAGTTTCAGAAACCACTACTGACAAAGACGGACTAGGAAGGAGAGTTAAGGTCTGCCTCGATGACGGCAAGCTTGGCAAGAAAGAGGAGCGTCTCCACAAGATGTCTGAAGTGGAGCGCCCAGTCCAGAAGCTAGTCTTGCTGCTGGAGATTGATTTAAGCCTGTTCACCCTATAGTTAATAATACCTTCTAGCTATAGCTTGTAAGCTCATAGTTCATGGTTTAAAAGGGTTTTCCACCTTCTAAACAAGTTATTTCTATAGGGAAGGTCATTTTCAGTTTGAAATCATTCGTGCCTAATGTAAACCGTATACTGTTCCATTATGTACTCATGATTGGTGGGAGTGTAAATGACTCTTACTGGTGGTATATAAGCAAGTTAACTACTTCCTGTAAGTTTTATTTTTGTTAGTGCCTTTTATGTTTTCGGGTCTTTTTATTTTGAAGCCCTTCTGGCGTACTCTCATCTGAGAGTCAGCAACTTGGCCATAGGTGTTCACACGTAAATGGCAGCTAATTGAAGAGTGTACAGAAGGAAAAGGTGTTTTGAAGATGTTGCCTTGCAATGTAAAGTTTTATTATGGATAATTAAGCGCCTAGCTGGAAATGGGAACAAGGTATTGTGTGTGTGTGTGTGTTTCAACTTGTTTTATGACTGTTTGCTGTGACGTGTTATCCTAATTAACTGCCGAAAGGGTGTTTACATATACAGGGCTCGAAGTTTGCGGTGGTCCGGTCACCCGAGGCGACTTAATTTCTCATTTGGCAAGTAATTCTCATCTTTCCTCATGTTACTACTGTGTTTCTTTTTCTTTTATCCCTGTCTTCCTGTCCTGTTCCCCCTCTGTAAGGACAGGTTGATGGTCAGTTTCACTGGTGACAGTAAAGGGTTCATTCATTCATAATTCCTGTCACTAGCCAGCCTGGCTGGCTAGTTGAAAATAAAAAAAAAAGATGCATGAAGCGAAGATTCAGACACACCGTCAACTAAAGCCGCCACATATTAAGCGCGTGCCGTGTCCGTGTTCATCAGGCTGTCGGATTTTTCACTACTGCGCATGCATATAACAAGCATCCCAAATCTCCCGGAAGTTCCGGGAGTCTCCCGCATATTGATGATGGCTCCCTGACAGTGTTGCCAGATTGGGCGGTTTTAAGTGCGTTTTGCTGGGTTTTGAACATATTTTGGGATGGAAAACGTCAGCAGTATCTGGCAACACTGCTCCCTGATGCCCACAAATTGGAGAACATCTCCCGGAATCTAGAGCAAGCGAGCAAGAGCGTGCACGTGAAACAATGTCTGTATCGCGCATATGACGGAGTGCCTGAGGGAGACTGCATGTGTTCCTGTTCATGAAGTGCATGCTAGACAAAGAGCATCCTGGTTGGTTTACAGACATCCCAACCTGCAGACCGGGGGGTCCAATATATTTATTATTTGTTGATTATTATATTATGGTGCTCTGTGTTGTTCTCATTTATGTATTTAACAACAGTATCAAAATACTCCGGTTCTTGAAATACAGTGGTGCTTGAAAGTTTGTGAACCCTTTAGAATTTTCTATATTTCTGCATAAATATGACCTAAAACATCATCAGATTTTCACACAAGTCCTAAAAGTAGATAAAGAGAACCCAGTTAAACCAATGAGACAAAAATATTATACTTGGTCATTTATTTATTGAGGAAAATGATCCAATATTACATATCTGTGAGTGGCAAAAGTATGTGAACCTTTGCTTTCAGTATCTGGTGTGACCCCCTTGTGCAGCAATAACTGCAACTAAATGTTTGCGGTAACTGTTGATCAGTCCTGCACACTGGCTTGGAGGAATTTTAGCCCGTTCCTCCGTACAGAACAGCTTCAACTATGGGCTGTTGGTGGGTTTCCTCACATGAACTGCTCACTTCAGGTCCTTCCACAACATTTCGATCGGATTAAGGTCAGGACTTTGACTTGGCCATTCCAAAACATTAACTTTTATTCTTCTTTAACCATTCTTTGGTAGAACGACTTGTGTGCTTAGGGTCGTTGTCTTGCTGCATGACCCACCTTCTCTTGAGATTCAGTTCATGGACAGATGTCCTGACATTTTCCTTTAGAATTCACTGGTATAATTCAGAATTCATTGTTCCATCAATGATGGCAAGCCGTCCTGGCCCAGATGCAGCAAAACGGGCCCAAACCATGATGCTACCACCACCATGTTTCACAGATGGGATAAGGTTCTTATGCTGGAATACACTGTTTTTCCTTTCTCCAAACATAATGCTTCTCATTTAAACCAAAAAGTTCTATTTTGGTCTCATCCGTCCACAAACATTTTTCCAATAGGCCTCTGGCTTGTCCACATGATCTTTAGCAAACTGCAGACGAGTAGCAATGTTCTTTTTGGAGAGCAGTGGCTTTCTCCTTGCAACCCTGCCATGCACACCATTGTTGTTCAGTGTTCTCCTGATGGTGGACTCATGAACATTAGCCAATGTGAGAGAGGCCTTCAGTTGCTTAGAAGTTACCCTGGGGTCCTTTGTGACCTCGTCGACCATTACATGCCTTGCTGTTGGAGTGATCTTTGTTGGTCGACCACTCCTGGGGAGGATAACAATGGTCTTGAATTTCCTCCATTTGTACACAATCTGTTTGACTGTGGATTGGTGGAGTCCAAACTCTTTAGAGATGGTTTTGTAACCTTTTCCAGCCTGATGAGCATCAACAACGCTTTTTCTGAGGTCCTCAGAAATCTCCTTTGTTCGTGCCATGATACACTTCCACAAACATGTTAAGTTCAGACTTTGATAGATTCCTGTTCCTTAAATAAAACAGGGTGCCCACTCACACCTGATTGTCATCCCATTGATTGATTGAAAACACCTGACTCTAATTTCATCTTCAAATTAACTGCTAATCCTAGAGGTTCACATACTTTTGCCACTCACAGATATGTAATATTCGATCATTTTCCTCAATAAATAAATGAGCAAGTATAATATTTTTGTCTCATTTGTTTAACTGGGTTCTCTTTATCTACTTTTAGGACTTGTGTGAAAATCTGATGATGTTTTAGGTCATATTTATGCAGAAATATAGAAAATTCTAAAGGGTTCACAAACTTTCAAGCACCACTGTAAATGCACATTAGTCATGAACAATGGTAACTACTCTTTTGTGTTATTTTTGACAGAAGTAAAATCAGGGGTGAAAGTAAGCCGGTCCTGGCAGGTCCGGCGTACCACTAAAAGATTTGGCCGTACCAGAAAGAAAAATATACTGTTGCTGGAAAAAAAAATGCATTTTCAGCATAACACACCTGCTAACGTCAATTTACCAAAAACAACACGTTTTCCTCAATACATATATTGCATATAACTCGTTCTGACCTGTGTCTGAATTATGTCTGAAGTGAATTCCTTCCGTGTTTTTCACTCTACAGACAACGTGCAGGATGAGCAGTGGGCTCCGCGCACTAACCATCTTGCGCCAACGTGCGCAGCTGGTATCCAAAGTGTTTTAGTAGACAGAATGTCCAAAATGAAAAGGTAGTTTTCAACTGTTCAGCTAAAAAAAAAAAAGTTATTAAAACGATTGTGCTGTTGAAATGATGCCTTTGCAATTTATTTATGATCAAAAACTGATACAGGTGGATGAAAGAGTGATAATGTGATTTTTAAAAAAAAGCACTATACTAATACTACTGAGTGATGAGAAGTCCTAGTGAATGCTTGATGAGTATTGATAAGTAGACTTGATAAGAGAGCGGGCCGAGAGCTACCTGCAGGCTGCGTAACAACAACAAACACAATGCCCCCGAAGAGAGCTCCTACGGTCGAGGAGATTGAGGACATCAAAAAATCCCTCGACTTTCTGGGTGAGGAAATCTCTGCTGTCAGGATGCAGCAGAAGACCATCCTGGACCTGGTGGAAGAGGTCAAAGTTCTGCGGCTGCAGAACACGGAGAAGGCAAAGAGGATCGCCTTTCTCGAGAACCGAGTGGAGGATCTGGAGCAATACACCCAGATAAATACCATCATTGTGACCGGACTGCAGATTAAACCCCGGTCATATGCTGGAGCAGTGGCGAGAGGAGACGGAGAGGAGCAGAATAAGGAGAATGCTAACTCTGTGGAGCAACAGGTGACCGCATTCCTGCACTCCAAAGGGATAGAGGTAAAAAGTACAAACATTGAAGCATGTCACCCTCTCCCATGGAGAAGCAACACAGACAAACCGGCTTTAATCATAAGATTTACCAACAGAAAGTATAAAATGCAACTGTTAAAGCAAGGGAGGAAACTGAAAGGTTCGGACGTTTTTCTAAATGAGCACTTAACCAAAAAAAAAAAAATGCAGACATTGCAAGAAAGGCGAGACTCCTGAGGAAACAGGGGAAAATCCAAAACACTTGGACACAAAACTGCAAAATATTCATAAAGCTGAAGGGATCTCCAGAAGAGGCCAAGATCCTGGTCATCCGAGATATTGGGGAACTGGACAAATCCTGAGGGAGCCAATCAAAGCAACTTACAATCATGACACAAGGACGGGACACTGGAAACAAGAACTGGACACTTTTCCTTTATACTGAGCATAAAACGCAAGATATGGAAACTAATATTGATCCGGAAAATAATCTTTTCAGCAACATCAATATCAGCTGCCGGTATTGCACTGAAAATCAATACAATGTGTAGGTGCATTTGGGTAATTGAGTGATCAATCTCATTAAATCTGAAGGTTAATAATTAAAATTGAATCAGTCTCATTTTATCATTAGATCACTCATGGAATCACTCATTTGAATCATACCATTGAATCATTTTCATTGAATCAGTCTCATTTTATCATTAAATCACTCATGGAATCAGTCTCATTAATTAATACCATTAATTTTGGCGCTTAATAATAAATTACCAAACAGCTAAATTATGGTGTATTCCAAATTATGATCACTTACCATATTACATAAATCATATGCACCTTTGAATTCTTGGAGATTGGGGACTTCAAAGATATTGGAACACAAATAAACACAGTTTCAATAATGAATGAATTTATTATAACAAAGATAAAAATGAATAATGGCAGTTGAAATATATACAAACAGTGAGATATCCTTGATGAGCGCGTGTGTGTGTGTTGTGGTGAAGGCAAAAGATTAGCTTTGTGTGCTAATTAAGATGTTTGTGTGTGTGTGTGTGTGTGAGAGAGACCGACCTTGTGTGTGTGTGTGTGTGGGGTCTACACAAAAATTAGCTCTGGTAGCTAACTCCACGTATGTTTGTGGGGGAGGAGTTGACCATGTGGTAAGGCCTATGGCCTAGCAAAAGAAAGAAGCTAGCGTGGGATGCTAACTGAGGTGTGTTTGTGAGGCCAGGTGAGGCCTGTGACCACGTGTTTGTGTGTGTCAGGCCTGGTGACCACGTGTTTGTGTAGGCCTAGATTAACCTTGTGTGGCTAAGCTAAGACAAAGGAATGCTAGCTCATAACACTACTAAATCCACTGAAATCTTGAGGTCAAGATGTGTGATAAGGAAATTAAAGTGTTAGTGAGGAATAGAGAAGCATGCACAGCCTATCAAACAATTGAGAGATGAAAAATATAACAATCATCAATTCAACAAGCTGCGTGTCTACAGTGTAACAATTAAAACGTTCCTGAGTTTAAATTCACACTAGTTCAATAAAAGCTAATTCCTAAGATTAGCTTTTGCCCAAATGCCAAGTCTTACTCAGTATCTTGCCTTTAGCAAAATTATGAAGAGATGTTCTGAGACTTTGGAGTTTCCGTTGTGAAGCACGTGAGTTGCTTCTGTAGAAAGCGCAGAGAATTTCTTGGTCTGATGGTCGTTCGTGATGAAAAGTCTCTGATCAGAATAACGTGCACAGCTTTTTAATTAGGAGGAATTTCGGTCGCTCCTAACTTTTAAATTAACTGCTTGGCGGCAGTTTGTATGTACCTGATAATAGAAATATAAACCGGTTGTAACTTGAGCTGAGTTTAAAAATTGCGTGATCTTAGAGTCTACCGTGGCCAAAGGTAAACAAAGAAATCGCGTTAAATCGTGGATCTTGCAAGAACGAGAAGAAAAGACGTCTTATTTTGGGTTTGCTCGTGGAGCGAATCCTCTTTGTATCCAGACGGCTTGGAGTCCAGACGGAAAGAGGAGGAAGCGGAAACGTGTTCCGTTACTTATGCCTTCATGGTTTGTGACGTTGGTGATCCCGCCCACGCGTGACGTAGGTCAACGCGGAAGTTGGCTGATGGGAAATGTAGTTTTTAAAGGGACTGTAACTACAAATGCAACGATCAGAGAAGGAAATAAGATATAAATTATTCATTTCAATACCAGAAGTCTGTATGCCAATTTCCATAAAATGAAGGAATATTTTAGTCAGTTCAGTACTCCATTCAATATAATAGTCATATCAGAAACTTGGATCAATGATGAGATGGGAGTAGATTTTGAGCTAAACGGGTATGAACTTGATTATATCAACAGGGAGAACAAAAGAGGAGGGGGAGTGGCAATATATGTTGATAATAGTTTGGAATATAAAATTAATAATAAAATGACGGTAGCTGTTGTTTGGATGGAGTGTATTACAGTAGAAATATGTTGTGAAGAAATGAAAAATATAATGGTGAGCTGTATATACAGATCTCCTGGATCAAGCATAGAAGTTTTTATAGATTGGATGGAAAGTATGTTTATAAAAACAACACAGAAGGTCATGTACATCTGTGGTGACTTTAACATCGACCTCTTAAATCATAAGAAACATAAAATGACAGAGTTCATTAACTCAGTGTTCAGTATGGGACTGTATCCAACTATTACCAGACCAAGCAGGATCACTTCTCACAGCACCACTTTAAGAGATAATATATTTACTAATATCCTGGAAAATAATATAGAGTGGACTACTATTAACAGACATCAGTGATCACCTACCTATTTTTAATGTATATTACTGTAATTATAGCAAGAAAAGGGATACTAAAAATTATAAATGAGTGAAAACTGAAGAAACCATGATTGCACTAAAAAATGACATAATGATACAGGACTGGAATGTAGTTTATAAAGAAAAAGATGTTGATAAAGCATATGAGGAATTTTTAATAATATTGAATGAACTATATAATAATTGTCCTATAAAGAAATACAGTAATATACATAAATATACAAATAGTCCGTGGGTCACCAAGGGGCTACAAAATGCCTGCAAAAAGAAAAATATATTATACAGACAATTCTTAAAGCATCGAACTATAGAGGCAGGGGGAAAATATAAAAATAAATTACCTAATATTATGAGGATATGTAAGAAAGACTATTATAATAAATTAGTGGAGAAAAATAACAATATTAAAGGTATATGGACTGTACTAAATGGTATTGTGAGAAATGGATCCAAAACTACAAACTACCCGGAGTACTACACTGAAAATGACGACAATAACATGGAGGATGTGGTGAATGGTTTTAACCAATTCTTTGTAAATGTGGGACCAGATTTGGCGGCAAAAATAAAGGAACCCGAGACAACACAATGTGGGGATATAGAAGATATGGGGGACAGAAATCCAAGTACAATTTTTCTAACTGCAACTGATGATGAATTTATGTAAATTGTAAGAAAATGTAAAAACAAAAGCTCTGCAGACTGGAATGATGTAGACATGTTAACAGTAAAGACAGTTATTGAGGGAATTGTGAAACCACTCACCCACATCTGCGATTTATCTTTTCAATCAGGTACATTTCCAGACAAAATTAAAATTGCAAAAGTGATGCCATTGTTTAAAACTGGAGATGGACACCATTTCACAAACTACAGGCCTGTTTCTTTACTCCCCCAATTCTCCAAAATACTCGAAAAACTTTTTTCAGGTAGACTGGACAAATTCATTGAAAAACACAACCTCCTTACAGACAGTCAATATGGATTCAGAACGGACAGATCAACATCGATGGAACTAATGGAGGAAATCACAAACTGTATAGACAATTTAAAAAAAATAGCAATTGGAGTATTTGTGGACCTAAAAAAAAAAAAAGCAATCGATACCATTGATCACAGTATATTATTAAGTAAACTAGAAAAGTGTGGTGTTAGGGGAGTTGGATGGAGCTGGCTGTGAGCTATCTAAGAAACAGGCAACAGTTTGTGCAGATAGGTGACCATAAATCTGATTTCATGAAAATTACATGCGGGGTACCACAGGGGTCAATATTAGGTCCGAAATTATTCATATTATATATCAATGACATATGTAGAGTTTCGCAAGTACTGAAATTTTTGTTTGCAGACGACACCAATATTTTTTTGTTCCGGTGAGAATTTGCAGCAGACTTTGGAGACAATCACAACTAAAATAAATAAACTAAAACTGTGGTTTGACAAAAATAAATTATCATTAAATCTAAGCAAAACAAATCATGTTGTTTGGGAGACGCAAAATAGATTGTCATGTAGAATTGATAATAGACAATACTAAGATAGAAATGGTACAGGAAATTAAATTTCTTGGTGTGATTTTGGATCATAAAGTCTGCTGGAAACCTCATGTAGGATACATACGAGCAAAACTGGCAAAGTGCTCGGCAATTCTGTGGAAAGCAAAACATATTCTTGATTGCAAATCTTTGCATACTCTATTACTAGTCATTTTTGCCATATCTGACTTACTGTGTCGAAGTCTGGGGAAACGCCTACAAAACCACTCTACAGCCGATATGTACAATACAGAAAAGAGCAATAAGAACAATAAACAAAACAGGATACAGAGATCACACAAACTCACTTCATAAAATCACACGTTGAAATTTATGGATCTGGTCAAATTCAGAACAGCACAAATAATGTACAAAGTGAGAAATAATCTATTGCCAAAAAATGTACAAGGAATGTTTAGTGGGGGGGATATAATCTAAGGGGAGACCTAAATTTTAAAAAACCAAAGGTTCGAACAAATATGAAAAGCATGTGCGTATCGAGCTGTGGGGTGACTTGATGGAACAGACTGGAGACAGAAGTAAAACAAAGTGCAAATATAAATCTGTTTAAAAAAAAAAAGGTACAAAAAATATTTTTAAACAAGTATATGGAAGAGGAAGTATGTTAACGGAGAATGATGAGGGATAAATCTATAAATAGAATAGGGTTGATTTGTTATATTAGAACTTAGTATATGGTATATATTTATTTATGGGGATAGTTTATATATTTATATTTACAGGGATGGGTATGTAGTAGATATGTATTTTTGTAATTATATATTTATATGGATATTTATGAAGTGTGTACATGGTATGTAGTATAGATTTCTTTTTGTAATTATATATTTGTATAGATATTCATGAAGTGTATGTATGGTATATATTTTTATAGGTGTATTTAATGTAGTTTAGATTTCGGGGTAGTTAACCTCCTGGGGCTTAGCGGTCACATGCGTGGACAGCACTTTATGGAAATTCGGAACAAGAATCCACATATGTGGACATACTTTTTCTCTAAAAGTACATCTTATCAAAAGATGATGCTTAGTTTTTATTCTAATCAGGTTCTAATAAGCCCAAATAGCAAAGAGAAATAAAAAAATGCATGTAAAAAAACAGCTTGGGCCTTAGGAGGTTAAAAAGGGGTGGGAAATTAAAAAGGTATTGTACTTCTTCCCTCTCCTTTTTCGAACAATGTGCGGTGTTTTGTAATGTCTTGGCTCTTTATTTTATTTTATTTTTTTATTTCTTGTTTTCTTTCTTTTGTATGTACAAATAGTTTTTTTTTTTTTTTTTTTTTTTTTTTTTTAATACATGTTCGAAATGAAATAAATAAATTAATTCAAATTCATTCATAGACAATAATAAATAATTAGGTGTATTTTTCGGCGCGCGCGCACTGACTCGATATAATGGTACCGGCAAGAAATAAATTACTTTCACCCCGAGTAAAATTCATACATGAACAAGTTTTGGTGAGTTGATTTTCTGTTTGGCTAGTTACTTTGGAAGGTAACTAGTCTGGCTGGCTGGTGAAAAAATATACGAATTTTGAGCCCTGATATATCGTTGTTGTATTAGCCATGCTAAGGTTGGCTTATGTGAAAGGGTGCTATATGGATAAGCTGTAATGTTGTGTTAATGCAGGTTTTCTAGCTTTTCATGTGCTTTGACCGATTTATGTGAGTGAATATTTGATAAATGCCCACGTGTGGTTAACTGGCATTATGAAATTTTTATGCTTGAAAGCTAATTTTATTTTATTTATCCATCTGCAGCTCTTACGGTGTTTGTGAAGAAAGGAAGTATATTTGTGTTTAAATTTAAGGATGACAGCTGAACAAAAAAAAAAATGCTTCTTGAAACATCAGTAAGCGTCATCATTGTCTGGCTGGGGTTCACTATACTGTGTCACATGATGGCAAAACACACCTGGAGGACAGTGCTATGTGCTCTGTTCCCCACATGCATAAACTCGCAGAAAATCCCAACCAGCTGTGATTTAATAGGGGACAGAGAGTATGCCCCTGGAATGGGATGTTCAATAAGAGACAGTGGGTGTGAGAGGAGTCCAAATATACGGATTTCGGGGCATCACAGTGGCGCAGCTCCAGGGTCCTGGATTCGATTCTAAGCTCGGGTTGCTGTCTGTGTGAAGTTTTGCAAGTTCTCCCCCCGTCAGTGTAGGTTTCCTCTGGGTCCAATGGTTTCTTCTTCAGCAAATTAGTTATGCTTAAATTGCCATGTGTATGGGGGGGTTTAAATTAAATATGAATCCGATACGTATGGCATTGGGAGGAAAAATGTCTAGATTTAGAAATGCTATAATGGTCAGCAAGCTCAAATAGAGATGTGCATTGGACTATTTTTATTTATTTACTTACTTTCTTACTGTGTGGACAGTTAATTTTGTTTGTACCTGCATGTGATTTCATAACAAATTTGGGAAATTCTGTTCCCCAGAAGATGAGCAAACAAGTAGCTGAATTTAAAACAACCCTGACCAGGCAAGTCTTAAGAGAATACTGTAACATCGTGCAGTGCCACAGTCATGTTAATGAACATTCGTTTTATTTTGCCCTGCAAGCTTCGTATCTGACCATTTCTTTACTCCCACAAGGAAGTAAAAAAAAACCTCATACTCGTATCCAGTACTGGCACAAAATATGGAAATGCCTAGGAAAAGATCGATTTTGCATACTTAATCCATGCAAATGACATCAGAATCTGCACTGAAGGCAGCTGAAATTCATTATGAGGATACAGAGACACCTTTTAACCACAATTTTATACTTTAACGATGAAAACGCTAGCAGTTTTGGCCATCATTGTGTGATAAACATCATAAAACTATTGGAAATAGTATCTCTTTTTGTTTAGTTTAGCCCCAAAACCCACCTTAATCACTCCTTGTTGGGCAATCCTACCATGATATGCTAATTATTCCACCGGTGAAAACAATTAACTAAATCATGTGGTCTCTACAAATAATTCATTAGAAAAAGTATTTATCCTCTGACTACAGCCAGGCAACAGGCAGAAATGGCATCAGAGAGAGAAACTACAGAAGAGCAGGGTATTGGGATGAAAGTTTTGCGGGAGGAGGGCCATTCATAATGAGCCATAGCAAAGAAACTGCATGTGACCCACAGTGCTGTCTGGAAATGCCTCAAGCATCACCAGAAGACTGGGAACTTCAAGAACATTTCAGGCAGAGGAAGGAAGAAAAAGTTGACTAAAGCCGATGTCCAGCACCTCAAGACTACATCCCTATGAGAGAGGAAGAAATCCAGCAAGGAACTGGCACAGGACCTCCAAGATGCTACAGGCAAGGATGTCTCCCCACACCTGGTTAGGAAGACGCTCTCAGCAGAAGGCCTCAAAGGTCATGTGTCAGTGCGCAAAACTTTTGTTGAGAGGTGGAAATGAGCAGAAGAGACTTAACTGGGCAAAAATTCATAGGAGTTGGACTTCTGAGCAGTGGAAAAAGGTCATTTTCTCAGATGAGAAGAGATTTGAATTATTTGGCAACGCTATGCAACAGTAAGTCAGGTGCAGAAAGGGAGAAAGATACAAGGCAAACTGTATTTCTCCCACAGTAAAACATGGCGGAGGAGTCCTGCAAGCATGGGGAGCCATCACCTACAATGGAGTTGGTCATCTCTACAAAATAGATGGGACCCTCACTGCTGACAATTACAGACAAGTCCTTATTTGATTTGGATAAATCAAATGGCTCAAGATGGCGGCGCACGTGGTTGCAGCGGCTTATGGCTCTCCTTTTCAGTGCTCTTTTTTGTTTGTTTGTTTGTTTTTGTATTTCTTTCTTGCTTGTTTGTGCACCATCGGTTCTGCAAACATCCAGTACACCCGCCAGACACTTTTAGCCATTGGTGACCAACACCAGATATCTGTTTCGAGCGACTTTCTCTTCACGCATAACATCCCAGATAGCGAGACCGCCGGGCTCTCCGTGGATTGTTGTCAGGTCTAGGAGGCGGTGCAGATGGAGGAGGGAGAGGAAGCAGAAGCGGGGCTGCAGGTCCAGTGCTATGCTAAGGCTAAGAAAACCACACAAGCCACCTCTACTGAGCCTGTATCTCTCCAATGCTAGATCCCTGGTACATAAAACGGATGATCTGGAATTACAACTCGCTGGAAATCGCTATGTTTGGGACTGCTGTGTTTTAATTATCACAGAAACCTGGCTTCATCTGGAAATACCCGATGCTATCTTGCAGCTAGCAGGCTGCACTCTGCTCTGCTGGGATAGAAATGAGAACCCCGGTAAGAATAGAGGAGGGGGGGCTCTGTATTTACGTGCATGACAATTGGTGTAACAACGGAACAATTCTAGATAAACACTGTTCCCCAGACCTAGAGTACATGTCTGTAAGATGCCGGCCTTTTTTTCTACCGAGAGAGCTAACTGTAGTGATTTGTCACAGCTGTGTACATTCCACCTGATGCCAGTGTAAACACGGCGCTCTCTCTCCTGCTGAACACCATGAACAAACAGCAGCAAGCCCACCCTGACGGTGTTCACATAATAGCAGGAGACTTTTAATAAGGCCAACTTGAAGACTGTACTGCTGAAGTTTTACCAACATGTTAAGTGTTCTACTAGAGGGGAGAACACTCTGGATCATGTTTACTCCAACATCAAGCATGCGTACAGAGCCATACCCCTCCCCCACCTCGGCCAGTCAGACCATCTTTCCCTCCTGCTCTCCCCCAGCCTACACCCCCCTCAGACGCAGGGCCAGGCCCACCACAAGGACCATCACAACCTGGCCTGACGATGCACTCTCCAAACTACAGGACTGCTTTAAACAGACAGATTGGGGAATTATTTGAACACCAGGCAGGAGCTGGAGACATTCACAGGAACGGTGCTGGACTATATCAAGTTCTGCGTCGGGAATGTGACGATGGATAAAAACATTCGGGTCTTCCCAAACCAGAAACCCTGGATGACCAGCCAGGTCTGCGCACTCGTCAGGGCTCGTGATGCTGCCTTCAGGTCAGATGATGGAGCTCTGTACAGAGCTGCTCGAGCTGATCTGAGGAATAAATAAAGCCAAGGCGGACCACAGGCTGCGCATAGAATCCCACCTGTCCAGCAACAACACGCGGGAGGTGTGGCAGGGCATTCAGGACATCACGAACTTCAGAGACTGTGATGCGCCAACAGGAGACTGGAGTGCACCGCTAGCAGAGGAGCTAAATCGCTTCTTTGCTCGCTTTGAAACATCTCAGCAGCACTCATCTGCTCCTGCCCTGCCCCCACCACCACACAGTTCCTATACCACTCCTTTCACTGTACAGGAGCACGATGTCAGACGGGTACTCCTGGCAGTGAACCTCAAGAAAGCTGCCGGCCCAGATGGTGTACCTGGTAAGGTGCTCAGAGCATGCGCCCACCAGCTCGCCCCTACCTTCACCAGGATCTTTAACCTCTCCCTGGCTCAGGCAGTCATCCTGCCCTGTCTAAAATCTGCAACAATAATCCCAGTGCCGAAGAAGTCTCCTGTCACCAGCCTGAATGATTGATTTACCGTCCTGTGGCCCTCACCCCGGTAATCATGAAGTGCTTCGAGAGGCTAGTTCTTCAACACATCAAGGACCACCTCCCCCCAGACTTCGACCCCTACCAGTTCGCATATCGCACAAACAGATCCACGGAGGATGCCATTGCCGTAGCGCAGAGTGGAGAGCTAAATCACCTGGAGCAGCAGCAGAGCTACGTCCGCATACTCTTTGTGGATTACAGTTCAGCTTTTAATGCAATAATCCCGGACATCCTTATTAGAAAACTGGACACTCTCTGCCTCCCCCCTCTCACATGTGCCTGGTTAAAGGACTTTCTTACTAACCGGCCCCAGACTGTGAGACTTGGCCCCCACTTCTCCTCCACCCACACGTTGAGCACCGGCTCTCCACAGGGCTGTGTGCTGAGCCCCCTCCTGTACTGCCTCTACACCCACGACTGTAGTTCGACCCACAACAACAACCTCGTCGTCAAGTTTGCTGACGACACCACAGTGGTCGGACTCATATCTCAAAGGGAGGCGAGGCAGCCTACAGAGAGGAGGTCCTGAAGTTGGCAGCCTGGTGTTCAGAAAATAACCTCACTCTGAACACCAAGGAAATCAAAGAGCTCATTGTTGACTTGAGGAAGCACAGTACCGACATAGCCCCCCTCTACATCAACAACGTGTATGTGGAGAGGGTCCACACCTTCCGGTTTCTCGGTGTCTTCATCTCCGCCGACATTTCCTGGTCAGTAAACATCACAGCAGTCATTAAGAAGGCTCAGCAGCGGCTACACTTCCTGAGAGTCCTCAGGAAGTACAACCTGAACTCCAACCTGCTGCTGACCTTCTACCGCTCATCCATCGAGAGCTTGCTGACGTACTGTATTACAGTATGGTACGGCAGCTGCACTGCTGTAGACAGGGAGAGGCTCCAGAGGGTATTTAAGGCAGCACAGAAGATCATTGGCTGCCCTCTCCCCTCCCTGATGGACATTTACACCTCCCGCTGCCTTAGCAGAGCTAAAAACATTATCAAGGACAACTTCCACCCTGGCTTTAATCTGTTCGACCTGTTGCCCTCAGGGAGGCGCTACAGGTGCATCAGGTCAAAGACAAACCGATTCAAAAACAGCTTCTTTCCAAAAGCCATAACCGCCCTGAACTTGGATATGCTCTGACTTTATAGTCTCTTTATTTTGCCATGTGACTCTCCTCGTGCAATAATTTATAATGTACAGTACTTTATAAGGGGCTCTCTCTGTGCAATACTTTTTATAATGTGCAATACCTCACTCCGTAATGTGAAACACAACACATTCACCTCACCTCAGGACTGTGCACCTTGCATACAGCACATGCACCTCAGGAATGTGCACCTTACATACAGCGCACACACACCAAGTCTGTGCACCTACCTTACCTTGCAGTACTTCATAAATGTGTAATATTTTATTTTATTATGTGACTCTCTCTCTCTCTCTCTCTCTCTCTCTCTCTCTCTGTGCAATTATTTGCAATAATTTATATGTGCAATGAGCAATACCTCACTCCATAATGTGTAACACAACACATACACCTCAGGACTGTGCACCTTACCCCCCTTACAAACCCCCCCCCCATGCTGTTTTGCACTGTTATTGGAGATGCTTTAATCTCATTGTACATGTGTATAGTGACAACAAAGGCATTCTATTATCCATCATGCTGTGCCTTCTGGAAGAGCTCTCATTGGCAACAACTTTATCTTCCAGCAAGATAATGACCCAAAACGCACAGCCAGGATGGTTAAACAGTATTTACAAAACAAAGAACAAGATGGCAGCTTGACAATTCTTGATTGGCCAGCCCAAAGTCCTGACATGAATATAATTGAGCAAGTCTGGAACTACATGGAGCGAGAGAAGGTGAAAAGGGCTCCTTCAAACCTGCCACAGCTCTGGGAAGTGTTGCAAGACATATGGAGATCAATTCCACTTGATTTTATTCATAAACTTTATGATTGCATGCCTGATTGTGTCCGTGCGCTTCAGTGTCAAGGGGTTCCATACCAAATATTGATTATTTTAGAATGATTTACTCTGGCTACTTGTAACATTTGTTTGTTATGATGAAAATATTTAGTTTATTAAGAGAACTTGAGAACAAAAGGTCAAATTGTGTTGTTTTGTCATTTTGGTAGATGTTTCCGTATTTTTTGCCAATACTGGTACTTTGTTTTGTCCTGTTTGATACCAGTCTTGATGGACACCTCTAGTCTCAACCAGATGCTCAGTGAACCTTACTGGCAAGCTTTCTTAGGATAATCTTTATACAGTACTAATGTACCGTATATGGTGTTAGATGGACACACAGATTGCACACACATTTGGGCCTCATTTCTTCCTGGTGTGTTTTCTCTACTCCCAGACTGTGAAGTTTGCAAATCCTTCTTCCTCAACAAATGCGAGGTTCATGGACCACCCCTCTTCATCCCCGATACTCCTGTTCCCATGGGAGTCCCTGACCGAGCCAGACAAACTCTTCCTCCTGGGCTAGAAATCCAGAAGTCCAGTATTCCTGATGCAGACCTGGGAGTGTTTAATAAGGGGGAGACTGTTCCAGTAGGTGCACACTTCGGACCCTGCCAGGGAGAGCTGGTGAACCGAGAGGAAGCCAAGAACAGTGGAGACTCCTTGGTTGTGAGTTTGTCATAAATTTTATGATAGATTGTATATTTTTATGTAACAAAATATGATGACTAGATGAAGGTAGCGCCAATTAATATCAGTTTCTTCTCGCAGATGATATGTGGAGTAGTGGTGTAAATCGCAAGTCTGAGCACAATGCGATCCGACATCGGTTCTTTTAGCCAGTGTGGTGGAACTTACCTGTTAATAAAAATACTAGTAACACCTCAGTGTTCAAGTAAATCAAGTAATGCTCAAGCAAATATTCCTTTATTGTATAATTATTCATGAAAGTCCCATAAAATCACAAGCCAAGGTAGTCACCAACATAGGTCCTCCCATAACGACTCCTAAACATGGTCAGCTTTCTTTATTACACAAAATATTAGTCGTCGTCATGATCAACATTCCATTATAGTCCGTTTTCCCAAATGCAGTTGAGAAAAACTGTACCAAGTTTTCCTTGACTCTGCTGCATGCACATGGCAGCTTCTCACTCTCTCTCTCTCGCTCTCTCTCTCTCTCTCTCTCACACACACACACACACACACACACACACACACACACACACAAAAACAAGAAATTTATTCATTTACACTTGGTTTGTTTCTTTTCTAAATGTCGGGGATAAACAGAAGCATGACACTACAGGATCTGAACAGATACTGTTAACTATAATTAATGCTAAAGTTAATATAAAACTTGTTACCACACCAATGAGCCAATGGTTTTCGATGCCACAAAATTTGCCACCTATGCGAGTTGGTTTGATGCTGGGGTCTGCAGTTGGTGTGACGACGTTTCATTTCCGTGAATTCACAAATGCAGACAAAATATAATTTGAACATCGGTTTAGTGAGGGTTGATTTAGATATATACCGAGTGTGCTGTGAGACAAAGTGAAGTGTGCTGTGGAATTCTGAGCAACCCCATGCATTTTTATGCAGGCTCATGAAATATTTTTTAAAATACAACAATGACTGTACTTTTTCATTAAAAATGTTTGTAGGTAGTCACTTTTTTAACTTTTTAACTTTTTTTTTTTTTAATCTAAATGGCCTTTAATTCCATTTTGAAAATAAATTTGGGTCCAGGGAGGAGGATTATTATTGTAGCGACCAGAAAAGGCAGTCGCTTTTAGTTGTTGCCAGTTCCACGGAGCCTTGCCAGAGTGCAAAGGCTCATGGGGCTGTTAATGTTAAAGCTTGGGGAACATTAGGGGCTCAATAGCAATGAGCCACCTTGACCAAGACTCCTGCAGTAATTGGCCACCTCTGTCCAGTATTTCTGATAGGCGTATCTTGTAGTAAAATAAAACGTCTAGAACCATGTTATGTACAGAGCATAGGATGTCACATAAGTCAATCAGTCCCTATCCCAGTCCACCATCCCACCCTGCCTGAAGTCCTCTACCGTCTTCCATTGCCAAAAAAAGACCATTAGCAGCCTGAATGACCACTGTCCAGTGGCACTTACTCCCGTCATCATGAAGCGCTTTGAGCAACTGGTTCAGACTTGCATCATCGCAAGTCCCCCACCCATGTTAGACACCAGTATGCTTATTAGAGCTAACGGGTCTACAGAGGACGCCATAGCTACAACTCTCCACACTGCCCTCAGTCACCTTGAGCAGCAGGAGCAGTTTTGTTGATGTTCTAACTCTTCATTGACGGAAACTTGAGTGCAAAACTGTTCATGACAACTGCAGTCCTAAAGTTAGCAAGTCAACTGTAGTCCTCAGCCATAAAAGCATTACTGTGAGTGTCCAGAGCATCTTCCAAGTGTGACTTTCAACTGTCCATATGGGGCCGTCCTCCACAGGAGCGATGTGATGAGACTCCAGCCAGATGTAGGGCATCAGAATGGATCAGGCAGGTCTGAGGAGCAGAAGAGGTCAGGATTGCCATGTAACTCAGAGGGATGGAGGGGGGAGAGAAAGAGAGAGAACGCAGGTTGTTGGGTATGCCCAATGTCACCTGATGAGTAGGAACAGTATACATTTTGCACTGAGTTTTGCCAGAGTCCCAAGCAGGGACACTGGAAAAACTAACTATGACAGCATAACTAAAAGGGGAGAGCCAGAACGTAACACAGGCATGAGGGCGCCCCTTGACATAAACCAGCAGCCACTGCAGGATCACCAAACTCGAGCGAGCAAGCGAGTGGGGAACTGACAGCATCCATACATCCCAGGTTACCAAACCACTCTGTCTGAGGACCTTCCAGAGCTACTCCTTTCCCTCATAAACACTCTTTACAAAAGGCTTGGCTAAACAGATATGCGTTCAGCCTAGACTTAAACATGGACTGTTTCTGATTCCCGAACACTACTTGGAAGGCTATTCCATAACTGTGGGGCTTTGTAAGAAAAGGCTCTGCCCCCTGATGTAGCCTTCACTACACAAGGTATCAGGAGATAGCCTGCACCTTTTGATCTAAGTAGGCATGGCGGGTCAGAGAGGAGCAGAAGTTCACTTGGGTACTGTGGCGCGAGACGATTCAGTGCTTTCAAGGTCAATAGTAGTATTTTACAATCAGTGTGAAATTTGATTGGGAGCCAATGCAGTGTGGATAAGACAGGGGTGGTGTGGTCATATTTTCTAGTTCTAATAAGGACTCTTGCTGCTGCATTTTGAACTAACTGGAGCTTGTTTATGCACTTATTGGAACATCCAGACAGTAAGGCATTACAATAATCCAACCTGGGGGTAACAAAAGCATGAACTAATTTTTCCGCGTCGTGTAGTGACATTGAATTTCTTCTCTTAGAAATATTTCTGAGATGAAAGAAAGCTAACCGGGTAATGTTATTGATGTGAGTGTCGAATGAAAGTCTGGGGTCAATAATCACCCCGAGGTCTTTTACTGCTGCACGTAAAGAAACAGAAAGGCCATCCAGAGTTACTGTGTAATCAGAAAACTTTATTTCTAGCTGCATGTAGTCCTAGTACAAGTATGTCAGTCTTGTCAGAGTGAAGCAGAAGGAAGTTAATAAGCATCCAGTGTCTAATGTCCTTTACACATTTCTCAATTCTATTAAGCTGTGTCTCTCATCAGGTTTTGTAGAAACATACAACTGTGTCATTAGCATAACAGTGGAAACTAGTATGTTTATCACCCAGAGGTTTTATATATATATATATATATATATATATATATATATATACACAGTCATGTGCAAAATAATAGCAGTCTAACATCACTAATGTGTTTAATTACTGATTTTGGCAGAAAGGATAATGCAACATGGGAAAAAATAGGTGTCGCCGAGTAATGGGCAACCAACAGAATCAACAGTCATGACATGCACTCTGCTAATTGTGTGCAATTGACTCATTTAATGAAAGGGGTGTGTTCAAATTAATAGCAGCGTGTTCAAATTAATAGCAGTGTGGAGTTCAATTAGAGAGGTCATTCATTCTGTGAAGGAACAGGTGTCAATTATGGCCCTTATTTAAAGAAGGGCAGCAAATGTTGTACCTGCTGGTTTTAGCCCTTGCTCAGTGAGTAAAATGGGCCATTCCAGACATTGTACCAAAGGAGAAAGAACTTTGATCAAGAAGTTGACTGGAGAGGGGAAAACGTATAAAGAAATGCAGAAAATAATTGGCTGCTCAGCTAAAATGATCTCAAATGCTTTAAAATGGCAAATAAAACCCAAAACACGTGGTAGGAAAAGAAATATTACCATCCGCATAGATCATAGAATAACAATGGCAAAGAAGCATCCAATGATCAGCTCCAGGGAAATCAAAGAAGATCGTCAGTTACCTGGGAGTACGGCAACAATCAGAAGATGCCTATGTGAAGCCAAACTATTTGCAAGAAACCCTCGTAAAGTCTCGTCTTCTTCCGCTTATCCGGGACCGGGTCGCGGAGGCAGCAGTCTAAGCATGGAAGCCCAAACTTCCCTTTCCCCAGACACCTCGGCCAGCTCCTCGGGAAGAACACCGAGGCGTTCCCAGGCCAGCCGAGAGACATAGTTCCTCCAGCGTGTCCTGGGTCTTCCCCGGGGCCTCCTCCCGGGGGGACATGCCTGGAACACCTCCCCAGGGAGGCGTCCAGGAGGCATCCGAAAAAGATGCCCGAGCCAACTCAGCTGATTCCTCTCGATGTGGAGGAGCAGCAGCTCTACTCCGAGCTCCTCCCGAGTGACTGTGCTTCTCATCCTATCTCTAAGGGAGCGCCCAGCCACCCTGCGAAGGAAACTCATTTCAGCCGCTTGTATCCGCGATCTTGTTCTTTGTCATTACCCAAAGCTCATGACCATAGGTGAGAGTCGGAACGTAGATCGACCGGTAAATTGAGAGCTTCGCCTTTTGGCTCAGCTCCTTCACCACGACGGACCGGTAAAGCGACCGCATCACTGCGGAGGCTGCACCGATCCACCTGTCGATCTCATGCTCCATCCTTCCCTCACTCGTGAACAAGATCCCGAGATACTTAAACTCCTCCACTTGAGGCAGGATTTCTCCACCAGCCTGGAGAGGGCAAGCCACCCTTTTCCGGTCGAGAACCATGGCCTCGGACTTGGAGGTGCTGATTCTCATCCCAGCCGCTTCACACTCGACTGCAAACCGCCCCAGTGCATGCTGAAGGTCCTGGTTTGAAGAAGCCAACAGGACAACATCCACAAAAAGCAGAGATGAAATCCTGTGGTTCCCAAACAGGATTCCTTCCGGCCCCTGGCTGCGCCTAGAAATTCTGTCCATAAAAATTATGAACAGAACCGGTGACAAAGGGCAGCCCTGCCGGAGTCCAACATGCACCGGGAACAGGTCTGATTTACTGCCGGCAATGCGAACCAGACTCCTGCTCCGTTCGTACAGGGACCGGACAGCCCTTAGCAAAGAGCCCCGAACCCCATACTCCCGAAGCACCCCCCACAGAATACCACGGGGGACACGGTCGAATGCCTTCTCCAGATCCACAAAGCACATGTGGACTGGTTGGGCAAACTCCCATGAACCCTCAAGCACCCTATGAAGGGTATAGAGCTGGTCCAGTGTTCCGCGACCAGGACGAAAACCGCATTGTTCCTCCTGGATCCGAGGTTCGACTATTGGTCGAATTCTCCTCTCCAGTACCCTGGAGTAACCTTTACCTGGGAGGCTGAGAAGTGTGATTCCCCTATAATTGGAGCACACTCTCCGGTCCCCTTTCTTAAAAAAAGGGACCACCACCCCAGTCTGCCACTCCAGAGGCACTGTCCCCGACCGCCACGCGATGTTGCAGAGGCGTGTCAACCAAGACAGCCCCACAACATCCAGAGACTTGAGATACTCAGGGCGGATCTCATCCACCCCCGGTGCCTTGCCACCGAGGAGCTTGCAAACCACCTCAGTGACTTCGGCCTGGGTAATGGACGAGTCCACCTCTGAGTCATCAGCCTCAGTCTCCTCAGTGGAAGACATGACGGTGGGATTGAGGAGATCCTCAAAGTATTCCTTCCACCGCCCGACAATGTCCCCAGTCGAGGTCAACAGCTCCCCACCCGCACTGTAAACAGTGTTGGCAGAGTACTGCTTCCCCCTCCTGGGGCGCCGGACGGTTTGCCAGAATTTCTTCAAGGCCGACCGATAGTCCTTATCCATGGCCTCCCCGAACTCCTCCCAGTTCCGAGTTTTTGCCTCCGCAACTGCCCGAGCTGCAGCACGCCTGGCCTGCCGATACCCGTCAGCTGCCTCAGGAGTCCCGGAGGTCAACATGGCCCGATAGGACTCCTCCTTCAGCTTGACGGCATCCCTTACTTCCGGTGTCCACCACCGGGTTCGGGGATTGCCGCCACGGCAGGCACTGGAGACCTTGCGGCCACAGCTCCGAACAGCTGCGTCCTCAATGGAGGTAGAGAACATGGTCCACTCAGACTCAATGTCCCCCGCCTCCCTCGGAAGCTGGGAAAAGCTCTCCCGGAGGTGGGAGTTAAAGACCTCCCCAACAGAGTGCTTGGCCAGACGTTCCCAGCAGACCCTCACCATACGTTTGGGCCTGCCAGGTCTGTCCAGCTTCCTCCTCCACCAGCGGATCCAACTCACCACCAGGTGGTGATAAGTTGACAGCTCAGCCCCTCTCTTCACCCGAGTGTCCAAGACATAGGGCCGGAGATCAGATGAAACGACTACAAAGTCGATCATCGACCTCTGACCTAAGGTGTCCTGGTGCCACGTGCACTTATGGACACTCCTATGCTCGAACATGGTGTTCGTTATGGACAAACCGTGACTAGCACAGAAGTCCAATAACAAAACACCACTCGGGTTCAGATCGGGGAGGCCGTTCCTCCCAACCACGCCCCTCCAGGTGTCACTGTCGTCGCCCACGTGAGCATTGAAGTCCCCCAGTAGCACAATGGAGTCCCCAGTCTGAGCACCCCTCAGTACCTCTCCCAGGGACTCCAAGAAGCCGGATACTCTATACTGCTATTTGGCCCGTAGGCACAAACAACAGCAAGAGCCCTCTCCCCAATCCGAAGGCACAGAGAGGCGACCCTCTCGTTCACTGGGGTAAACTCCAACACATGGCGGCTGAGCTGGGGAGCTATAAGCAAGCCCACACCAGCCTGCCGCCGCTCACCACGGGCGACTCCAGAGAAGTGGAAAGTCCAGCCCCTCTCGAGGAGCTGGGTTCCAGAGCCCAAGCTGTGCGTGGCGGTGAGCCCGACTATCTCTAGCCGGTACCTCTTAACCTCCCGCACAAGCTCAGGCTCTTTCCCCCCCAGCGAAGTGACATTCCATGTCCCAACAGCCAGCCGCTGTGTCTGGGGATCAGGTCGTCGAGGCCCCTGCCTTCGACTGCCACCCAATCCACACTGCACCAAACCCCTACTGCTACCTCTGTGGGTGGTGAACCCACAGGAGGTCGGGCCCACGTCACCTCTTCGGGCTGAGCCCGGCCGGGCCCCATGGGCAAAGGCCCGGCCACCAAGCGCTCGCATACGAGCCCCAACCCCGGGCCTGGCTCCAGGGTGGGGCCCCGGCTGCGTCATACCGGGCGACGTCACGGTCCTTGCTTTTTTTCTCCATAGGGGTTTTTGGTGAACTGCTCTTGGTCTGGCCTGTCACCTAGGACCTGTCTGCCTTGGGAAACCCTGATAGGGGCATAATGCCCCCAACAACATAGCTCCTAGGATCATTCAAGCACACAAACCCCTCCACCACAATAAGGTGGCAGTTCTAGGAGGGGCCCTCGTAAAGTACCATTGTTAAAAAAAAAAAAAGACATGTTGAAAAGGTTACAGTTTGCCGAAGAACACATTGACTGGCCTAAAGAGAAGTGGCACAACATTCTATGGACAGATGAGAGCAAGATTGTTCTTATTGGGTCTAAAGACCACAGACAGTTTGTGAGATGACCCATAAACAGTGAATTCAAGCCACCGTACACTGTGAAGACTGTAAAACATGGAGGTGCAAGCAGAATGGTTTGGGGATGTTTCTCATACTTTGGAGTCGGGCCCATTTATCGCATACCAGGCACCATGGACCAGTTTGAAATATCAAAATACTGGAAGAGGTCATGTTGCCTTATGCTAAAGAAGAAATGCCCTTGAAATGGGTGTCTCAGCAGGACAGCGACCCCAAACACATCAGCAAGCGGGCAACGTCCTGGTTCCAGACCAACAAGATTGATATTATGAAGTGGCCAGCCCAATCTCCAGACCTCAATCCGATTGAGGATTTGTAGAGTGGCATCAAAAATGCTGTTTTTAATGCAAAACCCAAGAATGCGGAAGAACTGTGGAATGTAGTCCAGTCAGCTCAGGTTGGAATATCTCTTCGCAGGTGTCAGATGTTAGTTGACTCCATGCCACACAGATGTAAAGCAGTTATCAGAAATAAAGGTTATACAACTAAATATTAGTTTCGTGATTAACAGAAAAGCTAAATCTGTAAACAAATTTCAGTTTATACTGTAAATATTCGAGTTTGTAAATGAAAATGCAGACACTATTTTTTTGAACAACCTATTCTTTTTTTTTTTTCATTTTCAGTTTAAAATTGATATTTTGTTCATGTTTTCATTTGTAATCGAATATGCAGTGCTCCCAGTGCCTTTGTGTATATGGAAATAAATGCTATTATGAGGATTGAGCTTTTTCTCAATTGTTTTAAACACTGCTATTATTTTGCACATAAGTGTATATACACTGTGTGTGTGTATATGTGTGTGTGTATATGTGTATGTGTGTGTGTGTGTATATATATATATATATATATATATATATATATATATATATAATATACACACACATATATATATATATATATATATATATATATATATATATATATATATATATATATAATGTGTGTGTGTGTGTGTGTGTGTGTGTGTGTGTGTGTATATATATATATATATATATATATATATATATATATATATATATATATCCATATCCTTCTCACCCCCGGTGGGGGGTGGTATCCATGTCATCCTCAAGCTCGGGTCCTCTACCAGAGGCCTGGGAGTTTGAGGGTTCTGCGCAGTATCTTCGATGTTCCTAGTACTGCACTCTTCTGGACTGAGGCTTCAGATGTTGTTCCTGGGATTTGCTGGAGCCACTCTCCCAGTTTGGGGGTTACTGCCCCAAGTGCCCCCACTACCACAGGGACCACGCAACCCTTGACCTTCCACATCCATTCCAGCTGCTCTTTCAACCCTTGATACTTCTCAAGTTTCTCATGTTCCTTCTTCTTGATGTTGGCGTCAGCTGGGATCGCCACATCTATCACCACCACCCTCTTCTGCTCTTTGTCCACCACCACTATGTCCGGTTGGTTAGCCAGGATCTGTTTGTCAGTCTGGAAGCTGAAGTCCCACAGAACCTTGGCCCTGTTGTTCTCAGCCACCTTCTGTGGTATGGCCCATTAGGACTTGGGTACTTCTATTCCATACTGGTTGCAGATGTTCCTGTATACTATCCCAGCCACTTGGTTGTGCCTCTCCATGTACGCTGATCCAGCTAGCATCTTACACCCTGCTACTATGTGCTGGACTGTTTCAGGGGCTTCTTTGCACAGTCTGCATCTTGGGTCTGATCTACTCTGGTAGATCCTGGCCTCTATGGCTCTTGTGCTTATGGCCTGTTCTCGTGCTGCCATGATTAGTGCCTCTGTGCTGTCTGTCAGTCCTGCATTATCCAGCCACTGGTAGGATTTCTTGATATCAGCCACTTCCTCTATCTGATGGTGGTACATGCCATGTAGGGGTTTGTCTCTCCAGGTTGTCTGTTCCTCCTCCTCCTCTGCACTCTCATCAGGGTTCTGCTGCCTGAGACATTCACTTAGCAGTTCATCCTTTGGGGCCATCTTTCTGATGTATTCTCGGATTTTCGATGTTTCATCCTGGACCGTGGTCTTGACGCTCACTAGCCCTCGGCATCCCTCTTTCCGCTTAGTGTATAGTCTCAGGGTGCTGGACTTGGGGTGGAACCCTCCATGCATGGTGAGGAGCTTTCTAGTCTTGATATCTGTGGCTTCTATCTCCTCCTTTGGCCAGTTTATGATACCAGCGGGGTATCTGATGACTGGTAGTGCGTACATGTTGATGGCTCGGACCTTGTTTTTACCATTCAGCTGACTTTTCAGGACCTGCCTTACTCTCTGGAGGTATTTGGCTGTGGTTGACTTCCTTGTGGCCTCTTCATGGTTTCCATTAGCCTGTGGAATGCCAAGGTACTTGTAGCTGTCTTGGATATCACCTATGTTGCCCTCTGGTAGGTCAGTCCCCTCAGTCCGGATGATCTTGCCTCTCTTTGAGACCATCCGGCCACACTTGTCCAATCCGAATGACATCCCTATGTCATTGCTGTAGATCCGGGTGGTGTGGATCAGCGAGTCTATTTCTCGCTCGTTCCTGGCATACAGCTTGATGTCATCCATGTAGAGCAGGTGGCTGATTGTTGCCCCACTACGGAATCGGTACCCGTAGCCGCTCTTCGTGATGATCTGACTGAGGGGGTTCAGGCCTATGCAGAACAGCAGTAGTGATAGCGCATCTCCTTGGTATATGCCGCACTTGATGTTGACTTGGGCAATGGGTTTTGAGTTGGCCTCTAGGGTTGTCTTCCATATTTCCATTGAGTTCTGGATGAAGGTCCTTAGGTTCCTGTTGATCTTATACAGTTCCAGACATTCCAGTATCCATGTGTGTGGCATTGAGTCGTAGGCTTTCTTGTAGTCAATCCAGGCAGTGCACAGGTTGGTCTGTCTCTTCTTACAGTCTCGGGCGACTGTTCTATCGACCAGTAGCTGGTGCTTGGCTCCTCTGGTGTTACTGCCAATTCCTTTCTGTACCTCGCTCATGTATTGAGCCACATGCTTACTCAAAGCCATGGTACAGCAGTTATGCTCATATTTACAAAGGAATAACATCCATGAAATGTATCAGTCAGGATTTAGACCTCATCATAAAGAGACAGCTCTGGTTAAAGTAGTAAACGACCTACTGTTGGCATCTGATCAGGGCTGTGTCTCGCTGCTTGTGTTGCTTGACCTTAGTTCAGCATTTGATACCATTGATCATTCCATTCTTCTGGATAGACTAGAAAATGTTGTGGGAGTTAAGGGAACGGCCCTCTCCTGGCTCAGCTCTTATTTAACTGATCGCTATCAGTATGCTGATGTAAATGGTGATTTTTCTAGACATACTGAGGTAAAGTTTGGTGTTCCACAAGGTTCTGTCTTGGGTCAACTGAATTTTTCTTTTTTTATAAAAAGAAAAATTCAGTTGACCCAAGACAGAACCTTGTGGAACACCAAACTTTACCTCAGTATGTCTAGAAAAATCACCATTTACATCAGCATACTGATAGCGATCAGTTAAATAAGAGCTGAGCCAGGAGAGGGCCGTTCCCTTAACTCCCACAACATTTTCTAGTCTATCCAGAAGAATGGAATGATCAATGGTATCAAATGCTGAACTAAGGTCAAGCAACACAAGCAGCGAGACACAGCCCTGATCAGATGCCAACAGTAGGTCGTTTACTACTTTAACCAGAGCTGTCTCTTTATGATGAGGTCTAAATCCTGACTGATACATTTCATGGATGTTATTCCTTTGTAAATATGAGCATAACTGCTGTACCATGGCTTTTTTCTAGGATTAAAAAAGTAGTAGTTTTACACTTACAACTGCACCCTGCTCACTCCCATAATGGCATCATATTTGCGGATCATACTACCATAGTGTGGCTCATCCCTGAGGGGAAGGAGTCTGCTTATCAGCACAAGGTGGAGCAACTGTCTGGATGGTGCCGAGACAACAAACCTGGTCCTCAACCACCAAAACCAAGGAGCTGATCATAGACTTCAGGAAAAAGAAAATGGGCTTTCAGCCTATTCTCATCAGCGCGCAATGTGTGGAGAGGATCCTGGACTTCTGGTTCCTTGGGGTGCACGTAGAGGAGGAGCTGACCTGGAGCTCTAATGCCACACAAGTGGTGATGAACACACAGCAGAGACTTTACTTTCTGTTGATCCTCAGGATGAATCACCTCCCTCAAAAACTGCTTGTGTCCTTCTACTGTTGCTCCATAGAGAGGATACTTACATACTGCATCAGTGTGTGGTTTGTCAGCTGCACAGGAGCAGAGAGAAAAGTGCTCCAGAGGGTCGTCACCACCACCCAGAAGATTATCAAATGTGGATCTATGGGTGCTGTGTGAGACGGCTGCCTCTCCAGTAGCTCTGTATTTTTTAGCTCTTTAAACCTCTTTCCCCCCCCCACCTTTTTTTACTCTTCTGCTTGTCTTATGAAGACCGTGTTTTACTTGTATAACATGGGTATTTTTAACTTTATAGTCGGGTCATAATGTAAGGTTCTGTGACCATCCTCTGGCAACTATGTTTTGATAATTGATTTGACCTCTATGGACCCTTTAGAAAAGATTTAGCTCCCATGTCCCTCCCAAAAATCCCGGCATTTTTTGCTACAGAGCCAAATTCAAAATGGCGCCCGGCACCATCTCTAAAAAATAACTTTTCATCTGAATGACCTAGAATCATGTATGAAGGCACTTTTTCATACAAGTCAACCCTGAGGATTCCAAATCTGACATTTTAATAATCAAAACTAGTTTTGATATTGAAATTCAAGATGGCCGGCATTCAGTAGAGTGAAAATAGCCAGATAGCCAGCTGGGGGACTGCTCCCTTTGGGCCTGCCATCCCGCCCTGAACCATTCTTCGTCAGGCCCCTCACCAGAGACCAGTTTGTCATGGGAGGCCCTACCAAGAGCACGAGGCTCCAGACAATATAGCTCTCGGGTCATAGGGACGCACAAACCCCTCCACCACGGTAAGGTGACGGTTCCCGGAGAGGTTTTTTTTTGTTGGTTTTTTTTTTGGTTTGTTTTTTTGTTTGTTTTTTTGTATTTTTTTTAATGTGGAGGTACCACCCGCTGCATTATGTGGAGAGGTAGTTATCACCAATAACGGCAACATACGGCAACCACAAAACACGTATCAGTCTGAATCAGAGCATTCTGAGTTGCTGCCTTCTGAATCATCGGATTCAGATGACTCCACCCTCTTCTGTGCAATGTGCAACATCCTCCTCCTCATCCTCACCTCTTTCAACTTCCTCGTCCCCTTCAACCAGCCCTGGTGCAGGTAGGTGTGTGGGGAGTGCAGGCCGAGTGTGGCGGACAGGACGACAACGACCACCCACCAACTCCCAACCATGTCCGAGTGGCGACGGGTGGTCCTTCAGTGTGGGGTGGCGCACTAGATATGCGAAGTAGTTGGCACGGAGGCAGTGTTGCCGTAAGCTATCTGCATCTGGAGGGAGACGGATAAAAGACTTTCTCTTCATGGTCTTCCACTTGGAAGCACAGGCTTCAGCCATGGTGCTACTCTTCTTGTCTCCATAGATCACCTGTCTCGTGAATGCAAATAGCTCTTGTTCTACCTCCTCTTCAAGGTGAAGGCTGTCTCCACACCGGGAGAGTTGCTGCCGTGCCACAGAGCTCTTTGCCACCTTCTCATACACTGATGATTTCCCTTTGCCATAGAAACCTGAGTTGGCATCACAGCCTGTAAAACAGTGTAGCTGCACAATGCAGTGTGCCATCTCTTCTGTCAACATGCCACGACAGAGGACTGTCTCTTTATTCCTTTTGATGCAAAGCATGCCAGGGAGCTGCTGTGAGATGACCGATGCTGCCATGTATACATCAGTATTAGCTGCATCAATAACAACAGGGCCACTATAGCCTGATTGCCATAGACCAGCATAAACAGTGAAGAGGATGGTGTCAGCTTCAGACTGGTCAATGCTGTAGTCTTCCATCGGTTGCTGTGTTGACAAGTTGGTACAATGTGGGCCAACAGAGTAGACAATCTCAGCTTTCATGTTCTGTGCCAGGTCAGTGAGGTGGCTGCATATTAGTTTTTGCAACCGCCCCTTGTTGCTGACACTACATAGTAGCGTTTTGAATGCCTTGGCAGAGGGGAAGGGGTCATCCAATTTCATGTAGGTGTTTGGTACATGTACCTTCCCTTGTATTCGCAGGTCTCGCTCATCATCTTTAGTTGTATATGCTGCATCATATGGATCGTTCACACAAATGATACGGTGAGCATCAGAGTGGCAGGCAAGGATGATGGATGACACCTTTTGGACATAGTCCAACCACTTGTATGGGCTGTCGTCTTGGGTCTGCCGATCTTCTGCTGATGGAGTTGCCATCCTCCAGATCATACCCATGTCAATGAGAGCAACGTAGGGTTGTCTGATAATTGTTTGGAGGGAGAGCTTCTGGATGAGCTTGCTCTTCTGTGTCTTCCTGTATGTGCCATTGGGGTTGAATAAGGCCACACATTCCTCAACAACACGGTGTTCCAGCAGCTCGGGGAGCTTGACAAGTTGACTGTCTTCAACCAGGTTGATCACTGCTTTGAGAGCACTTCTTTCCATTTCAGCAGCTCTTGCCTTGAGTTCCTCGCCGGGCTTCTCAATGCATGCCTGCTTGGAAAATGTCAAATGTTTGCTCAAACTGACAGGTGAATGGAGGGATTTATTCTTGCTGAACACCCGGTCCTGCAAAAAGATGTTCAACTTCGCCAAAGTAGCTAGATGAAGTTTTTAGTCGCCAGAGACGTCGCTAAAGGACATGTCAAGGCATGAAAGGTAAAGAGTTAGCATCAAGAAAACTGGGTATGATGTGCACAATATAAAATGAACAAAATAGTATGAGTGCATTATTCACTGGCCTTTTTTTGCTTTTAAACAAAAGTTATGTTTTCTAACCTATGGGTCGAGACACAAGGTGTTTTTTGTTTTTTTTTGTTTTTTTTGGGGGGGGGTGATAATGTAAGAAACTCAAAGTAAAAGCACCTTGGCTACTCGGTAGCGTACTGTAGGTCGCTCTTGATGTACTGTACGTACTTTCACATAAATTGGGGGGTCACGGCCTGAAAAGGTTGAGAACTATTGTACTAGATGGCAGCCATCTTGAATTACGTGATCAAAACAAAGTTGTATTATCAAAATGGTGTCAGATTTGGAATCCTCATGGCTGACTTGTGTGAAAAAGTGCCTTCATACATGATTCTAGGTCATTCAGCTCAAAAGTTATTTTTTAGAGATGGCGCCGGGCGCCATTTTGAATTTGGCTCTGTAACAAAAAATGCTGGGATTTTTGGGAGGGACATGGGAGCTAAATCTTTTCTAAAGGGTCCATAGAGGTCAAATCAATCATCAAAACATTGTTGCCGGAGGATGGTCACAGAACATTACATTATGACCCGACTATTAACATGCAACCAGGAGCCAGTTTTCTCACTTATTCGAGAGAGGAGCTGCTGGCCCTGACAACAATGGGACGAGCCGGGATACAACATCCCATCCCGGCTGAGCTGAGGAGGAAACCCAGGGGCTGCAAGGTTGGAGCTAAGCTAAAGGCTAGGCTAGCGGACAACCGGCGGCGCTACAAACCATCCATTTCTTCCGTTATCATGAGGAATGTGAACTCTCTGCCAAATAAAGTCGACGAGCTTTCCGCTCTGAACAACCAGCAGATTTGCTGGGAGAGCAGCTTATTTATCTTTACGGAGACATGGCTAACACACCTTGTACCGGATGCTAACATGGACCTGCGGGGATTCACTGCTGTGAGAGCCGACAGAGACACTAACATGCAGGAAAAGCAAAGGTGGGGGACTCATCATTTATGTTAACAACTGCTGGTGTAACCCGGGACATATCTCCGTAAAGACGGTTTTATGTTGCCCAGACTTGGAGCTGCTAGCCATTAGCCTGCGGCCATATTATCTGCCAAGGGAGTTCAGTCACATGATCACCATCTGTGTTTTACATCCCTCCGAGGGCAGACGCAGCCACTGCATGTGAGAGGATTCACTCTGTCACAGCAAGGCTGCAGACACAGCACCCTGAGGCATTTATGATCATTTCTGGGGACTTTAATCACGCTACTTTGGACTCTACTTTGGCTGCTTTTTACCAGGCTGTGGATTGTCCAACAAGGAACAACAGGACAATTTACTTGCTGTATGCTAATGTGAGGGATGCATACAGAGCCACACCCCTCCCCCCACTGGGGGAGTCTGACCACAACCTGGTTCTTCTACAGCCGAAGTACACCCCCCGGTTCAAAGGCAGCCTGCAACAACTAGCTCCATCAGGAGGTGGTCCCCTGAAATGGAAGATGCCCTCAGGGACTGTTATGACATCATGGACTGGGATGTGCTGCTTAGTCCACACTGTGAGGACATGGAGGGGCTATCGCACGGTCTGACTGATTACCTTAACTTCTGTGCAGATGTGGTCTCCCCTGCTAAGACTGTACGGTGTTACCCTAATAACAAGCCATGGGTAACACAGGAAGTTAAAGTTGTCCTCAACAGGAAGAAGGCTGCCTTCAGGGACAGGGAGGCGATGAAAGCAGCACAGCAGGAGGTAAGACGCTGCATGAGGGAAGCTGAGGAAGGTGGCGCAGAAGCTGAAGGAGAAGAGCATGAGGAGGAAGGTCTGGGAAGGTGTGAAAACCATCACAGGCCACAATACAAAGACCAGAGTCGTTGAGGGGATAGTGGAGAGGGCGAATGAGTTGAATGACTCCCCCCCCCCCCCCCCCCCCAATCGGTTCAACCAGCCCACATCCCCCCACCCTCTCCCTCACTGCAGCCATCTCTCTTCTCTCAACACACCTCCCCCCAGTCATCACAGCACCCCCCTCCCCCCCTTATCCTCCACCTCAACACAGACTCCTCCATGAATGACTGCAGACCAGGTCAGAGGTCAACTGAGGAAGCTTCACCCCAGGAAAGCAGCAGGCCCGGACAAGGTGTGTCCCCGACTACTGAAGACCTGTGCTGCTGAACTGGGTGAACCACTCCAACGCATCTTCAACCTTAGCCTGCACCTGGGGAGAGTGCCCACCCTCTGGAAGACGACATGTATCATTCCAGTTCCCAAAAAGAATCGGCCCAGCGAGCTGAATGACTTCCGACCGGTGGCACTCACTTCACATCTGATGAAGACGTTGGAGCGGCTCTTCCTCAGCCTCCTCAGACCCCAGGTACAACATGCCCAGGGCTGTCTGCAGTTTGCGTACCTGGCAGGTGTCGGTGTGGAAGACTCCATCCTCTGCCTGCTACACTGAGCCCACTTGCATCTGGATAAGGGAAATGGCACAGTGAGGATCCTCTTCTTGGACTTCTCGAGTGCCTTCAACACCATCCAGCCCCTTTTGCTTCAGGACAAACTGAACAGGATGCAAGTGGACCCCTGCCTGGTCACCTGGATCTCCAGCTACCTCACCGACAGGCCGCAGTACGTCAGGCTGAAGGACATCATCTGACACTGTGATTAGCAGCACTGGAGCACCCCAGGGCATGGTGCTGGCCCCTCTTCTCTTCACCCTGTACACCGTGGACTTCTGCTACAACTCGGAGCTGTGTCACATTCAGAAGTTTGCCGATGACATGGCCATCATTGGGTGTATCAGTGACGACAGAGAGGAGGAGTATAGGAGCCTGGTGAGGGACTTTGCTGTGTGGTGCAACAGGAACCATCTGCAGCTCAACACCTCGAAGACCAAGGAGCTGGTCATTGACTTTGGGAGGTCCAGACCAAGGTCATGACCAGTTCTGATCAAGGGAGTCGAGGTGGAGGCTGTGGATAACTACAAGTACCTCAGGCTGTGGCTGGACAGCAAGCTGGACTGGACTTGCAACACCAATCACTTATACAGGAAGGGACAGAGTAGGCTATACTTCCTTAGGAGGCTGCGGTCCTAGAACTTCCACAGGAGTTTCCTGCAGATGTTAAATCAGTTTGTGGTCGCCAGTGTCCTGTTTTACAGCGTGGTGTGCTGGGGGAGGGGGCCGCACATCCAGGCTGGACAAACTGATCAGGTGGGCCGGCTCTGTGGTCGGCACGAAGCTGGACTCTCTGGTGATGGTGGCAAAGACGTCTATGGACAAACTATTGAACACCATGGACGATGCCAGTCATCCTCTGCACACCATCAGCAACCAGAGGAGCCTGTTCAGTGACAGAATGCGCCTTCCCAAGTGCAGGATGAACAGACTTAAACTCCTTTGTCCTTCATGCCATCAGACTGTACAACTCCTCTCTGGGGGGTAGGAGGGGTAACAGGAGGACAGAGGACGGGAAGGAGCAGTAGCCTAGCCTAACAATAAGCAATTCTGGACAATGTGCTGCTTTTTTTTCCCCCCTTCCCCCCTTCCTCTCTTCCCCATATCTTATTCTTTTTATATATTTGTATATGTAAATTTATTTTAATTTATCTAGAAGTTTTCTCTATTTCTTTTCTCTGTTTATCTGTAATGATGCTGCTGGAATCTTAATTTCCCTGAGGGAACCCACCCACAGGGATCAATAAAGTTTTAACTAATCTAATCGGATGCCCTCTTCCCTGCCTGGAAGAGCTTTACAGTTCCTGCTGCCTCAAATGAACCCTCAGTATATTAAAAGATCCGTCCCACCCCAGAAATGGACAAATAGACCCCTTGCACATGACGTTACGCGTCACGTGATAATTGACCCCCAGGTGAAAAGGCACCAGTTTTCGTGTAAGCAAGGCTTAACCAGTCTTAAATATGGTTCATTTTTGTGCTGTTTTTGGTTGCTCCAATCATTTAAATCGAGGAATAGATAAAAGATCTTACCATTTCTCTGCTATGAAGAAAAATGTTAAAGAGAAGCAAAAGCTTCAAGTACAATGAAGAAATGAGTGGTTAAAGAGAATACAGCGAGAGGAGCTAAGCCTGAAAACTCCACAGAAATTTGCAACTATTTAAAATTTATTTTTTTAGAAAATACAGGCGCAACAGAGTATGGAAGAGTTTAAGAATTTCCTTTCATTTCTGCTCACATTTGAATTAGCTTCTTCATGAAAGTGTTCAGACAAAATCAAATGATTTTCTTCCAGATGAACCAACTTCCTTAGGGCCTCTGCATGCTCTTGTGACAAGGCTTTCGCAGATAGCTTTTCGCAGACAGTTGTAATTTATCGTTGAGCGGGGAGTCATAGGTGTGCGCAATGTTATTCACTGCCACAACGCAAGGGGGCGCGAAGTCGCGAAATTGCTAGGAGTAGTTGGTGGGTGTGGTTAGTGGAGTGTTTATCCTCCGGTTACTTATAATGACTAGAACTGGAGTCGTATAGATGTATGTACTCGATCAACCGCTCTTCGTGCTGCTCCATCTTCGCTCGTGTTTTTAAAAATGGCGGTCGTGAAAACAAAACAAACCGGGAAAGTAGGGAAGCGGAAGTGCGTGTACAGCGGATGTAGAGTGGGCCAATCAGAGCCCTCTTGTCTGCGAGGCTGTCTGTGGTGGTCACAATTTTTGAGAGGTGCGCGCAGAGTGTCTGCGAAGGGGGGGGGGGGGGCTTCGCAGACGCCATCTGCGAGAACTGGGTTGTCAGCATAAATTGGCCTTTATTCGACATGGAAAACCCAGATTGGGCACCAAACAAACAACGCTGACATAATTCGTTAAAAAAACCCAACAAGGAGCGACATGCTCCTGATGCATCCTGAAAGAACAGAAAAGATTAAGAGCAAAAGCGCTGAAGCTTTGCTTCTGTTATCAGAGGAACTCAGTCCTGTGCAAAATGTCAACCTGGAGCCAGAGTGTAGTAATGAACCTACAGTTTGAGAGAGTTCTACACAAACGCACTGAACTTTACAACAGCTGCAGGCATGTGAAATGGAAATAAATCGACTAAGGCAGGAAAAACTAATTTGGATAAAATTGTTACTGTCTGTTGTACACTTATCAACCTGTGTGACTCAGTTGTGCCTTTTGAATAGAGAATAAATGAAGAGGGAACTGAACATGAACAGTTTATTGAAGTTATTATTATTACAAGGGTGATTTATAGTTAACTATAGGACTACAGCTACAACTGGAATGTGCTGATTCTGTTTGCATTTGTAATTATTGGACCATCCACTATTTAGATAAAATTAAAATAAAATCTTACAACATTGTTTGAAAGTCTAGAGCAAGATAACGTTATTTTACAAATAATAATACTTCAGAGATTTGTTTCTTTTTTAACAAATCATAAATATCAATGTATAAATGAGTGCAAATAGCTCTGTATCTTTGAGGTTGTTGAGACATGGCGGGCTGGGAATACCATCTAGCCCACAGTTCAAGTAGTAGTCCTTTGAGAGTAAATGTTCAGGCTTTTGCAGCGTTCTGTTCCCCAAAGCTGATGTTGGTAAAAATTCTTTACACAAAGGTTTTCTTGTTTATGTAGTGGGGTGTGCCTTTTTTTTTTTTTAAACTGTTCTTCCATGTCCAGATTCTTCCGGAAAAGGAAAGTACATTCCAGCATGTATCTAACACTAGGCCACAAATATGCACCGTCACTCCATTGGTTTTGAGGAATTTTGTACAGATCATGGCCACTAATAAACTCTAATTTCCATGTATCCTTCACTTTATAACTAAGGCCCACTTTACACGGGGACTGTCTGAAACAAAAACGCAAAAGTCCATTTTCGTTCTCACTTTTTTCCGCGTCTACACGACCGTTTTCAAGGAGGAAATCTGCGTCTATACGGTGACGCATAAATGTGTGGAATTCAACTGGATGTGCATGCCAGGCGGCTTAGTGGTGCTGTGAAAGACCTCCGCTATGTCTGCACGCATGCACAACGTCTTCCGTCTTGTCTGATCTCCACATCTGCGCCGCGAAAACTTTGACTACTCTGCCTATGGCGACTCGTGAGGTTGCCAGAGCAGCTTGAAGGTCCGTTGGATCGATGTAATCAGACATGCTGTAGCCGTTCTATATGAGTGGGTGGAGCACAGAGGACGGCAGGACAGAGATCAGGTTTACAAATGGGCTTTATTGCCACACTTTTCAGTCTAACAATATTTTTAAACCAACAGAGAGACACGCAACCGGCGTCTAGCTTGGGGATGAGCTTCTCTGCTCTCCCTCTTTAAATAGGGCGCAGTCACTGGGAAGACACACAAACACAGGTTAATTGACATCAGGTGTAGTGATTCTGCCACTTACCTTCCCTGACTCCACCCTCCTGTCACAGACGGGCGCTTGACCACGCCCCTGCTGCCACACATGCTCTTACTATGATGTAAACGCCTACCCAACGTGAGCCAGATCCGAGCAGAGTTTCGCGTATTGGGTAGTTTAGACGGATATGCAACGGGGGCTGTTTTTAACTTATCCACTCTGGAAGGCGTTTTCAATTTTTTCCGTTTTTCAGCCTCGAAAACGCCGTCCCCGTGTAGACGAAAGGCACTTCCGATAAAATATTTAGTCGTTTTTACCCGACAGCATCCTCGTGTAAACGGGCCCTAAGATTATCCAAGTAATCCGTTAATAGAGCTTTTTTAGCTGTAGTTTTCTTCAGACAACAGCAACGGACGTCTGACATCTTTGCTTGGGTTCAGTAGGTGAACAGTATGTAAACAAAGTTTGCTTGTCTCCCAGGTATAGGGTAGGGTAGTGACCATTGCTAACGTAAATGTGATGTCAGTGTAAGGGGTCTATAGACTGAAAAAGAGCTTCTACCCAAGAGCCATAACCGCACTAAAGACTGCTTGTTTTAAAGGGACCGTGCAATTTTAAAAGAAAAACAGCAGTGTGTGAATGCTTTGTGCATGTATGTCTTTTTAGAGTTTTTGAGTTAATATATATTATGTGGACATATATTTTATTTCTTTATTTTTAATAAGCAGATGTTGCACTGGTAGGATGGCATCCAATTTCGTTGTACGGTATGCAATGATGCATTATATTCAAAAGCGGAGCTCTCCGTCTCATGATTTCTCCTTCCACACACTTGCCACATTAGTTCACTACTTGTCAAGTCAAGGTAAACATGTAAAAACAAAAATGTCCAAGTCTATTGCAATACTTCATAAAACCAAACACATTCTCAGACAAAAATCATTGCACACACTTTATAATTCTCTGCTTGTTCCATACATAACTTATTGCGTGGAGGTCTGGGGAAATGCATGTAAAACAGTCACAAACCTGATCTTCATATTGCAGAAAAGAGCTATTAGGATCATACACAACATATGTTATAGTGAACCAACCAATCAGTTGTTTATAAACTTGAATGGCCTTAAATTTCGTGATTTTGTGGATTACAAAACTGCTCAATTTGTTTAAAAACAAAACTATCCCTGACTGTATTCAGAGGTTCTTTCAAATCAGTGTGTCATTATGAATTGAGAGGAACTCATATGTTTAAAACAAAGTTCAGAACAAATGTAAAACAGAGGCGTATATCTATAACGGCAGTTAATTTATGGAATGGTCTTGAAAATGAAATTAAACTGTGTAATATGCTTAAAGGCCTTAAAAAAGCATACAACATAAGATTATCAGTAAATACAAAACAGATATGAAATATGTTTGGGGAAAAAAATGGTTTGATTTAAATTTGATCCAGCTACTTGATATGTAATGCTACAGAATACGAAAACGTCAAAATCCAATATGTATGTTTTGGTGTTCATTTGAAATTGAAAGCTATAAAATTGTATTGAACAAAATGTAACAGATAGATACTATTATTTTTTTTTCCTTTTTGTTTCTTTCCTTAATTCCTTTGGCATTAAAAAAAAGATTTATTAATTTATGAAATGTGATGAGGGTAGACTGTAAGGTTTTATTCCTTTGTAAGGATAAATAATTGTAAGGATTTATTCTTAATTGTAAAGGATTTAGTGTGTGACCCTCTGTTTTGTTTAAAAATGACCTTCTGGTCAGCTAGACATTGTTTAAAAATTCCAGCACTGTTGTAATGACATACTGATATCTTTTGGAACATTCTATCAGAACATATTGCCCTGTGCTATCTCTGACCTAAGGTTGTGCGTAAATGTTGATATCTGTTAGAACATCTGCTGATATGAAATGTATACAGAACATTATGACATGATTGATCCAAGGTTTCACTCACACACACGCACGTGTGTATGCATGTGTGTGTGTGTATATATATATATATATATATATATATATATATATATATATATATATATATATATATATACACACACATATATATCTCATCTCATCTCATTATCTCTAGCCGCTTTATCCTTCTACAGGGTCGCAGGCAAGCTGGAGCCTATCTCAGCTGACTACGGGCGAAAGGCGGGGTACACCCTGGACAAGTCGCCAGGTCATCACAGGGCTGACACATAGACACAGACAACCATTCACACCTACGGTCAATTTAGAGTCACCAGTTAACCTAACCTGCATGTCTTTGGACTGTGGGGGAAACCGGAGCACCCGGAGAAAACCCACGCGGACACGGGGAGAACATGCAAACTCCACACAGAAAGGCCCTCGCCGGCCCTGGGGCTCGAACCCAGGACCTTCTTGCTGTGAGGCGACAGCGCTAACCACTGCACCACCGTGCCGCCCATACACACATATATATATATATATGTGTGTGTGTATATATATATATATGTGTGTATATATGTGTGTGTATATATATATATATGTATGTGTGTATATATATGTGTGTGTGTGTGTGTGTATATATATATATATATATATATATATATATATATATATATATAAAAAAATCTCTGAACAGTCTCTGAAACACACACGTAGCTGATGTCATAGTCTGATGACACACACACAGAGAGACAGATATCAAACAGTGATGTCACTTCATCCATACAGATAACACACACACACAAAATCCCCTGTATTCTCTTGCCTCATTGGGGACTTGTGAATAAAGATTGCGAACTACTTTGTGGGGTTCCTGTCTGTCTTTGCGACTCACCCCCAGATGTCTGGGTGACACGGGGGGACTGATCTCGAGATGGGGTAATCGCTCTCTCTGAGGCTGAGGGCAAGAAGTGAAGAAACCTTTCAGTAGACGCAATAAGCTTTTGCTTCAGTCTAATCCTTTTTGGTCTTTCTTGCTGATATGTATGTAACCAGTGTGTATGTTATTGAAAGTTGAAATGACTGAAATAAATAATTTAAATCTAAAATAAGCAGATGTTGCACTGGTAGGATGGCATCCAATTTTGTTGTACGATATGCAATGACACACTTTTATATTCAAAAGCGGAGCTCTCCGTCTCATGATTTCTCCTTCCACACACACTTGCCACATTAGTTCACTACCCGTCAAGTTTATTTTTGAACATCAACATGCTTCTAGGATATGTTGCATAATCATGGTCACCTACTTGTACGTTTTGAGTTGAGAGATTTCTTTCACAGCTACCCTAACTTGCAAAAGAACAGGTAGCTTTTCCTCTGGCAGTAGTTATTAAAAGAAAAAAAAAATAGTGTTTCCCTCAGGATTTTGTGAAACTAGGGTCAGTGGACCTCACTCTGGGGGCATGCTCCCCTGTGAGATAATTTTGTTTTATTTTAAAGTTAAATGTATCAAACTGGAGCACTTTGAGAGCAAAATTAAAAGTTTTAGATCTATGAAGAACTTGCACAAAACAATTTTGTGCTTTAATAATTTAAGCATAAACACACTGGTTGTATCGATATGAATGGTGCTGCCACAGCAAAAAGGCCACACTCGCAAAGCATGGTTAAGGAGTTTAACAGTTCTTAAACAGTTTAAAAAATGACTAGAGCGTACATTTCAGCCCTCAAAGAAATGAAGCAGAAGTGGTTACCTGTAGGGATCGACCGATATGTGGGTTTTTTTTTTTCCTCAGGGCCGATACCGATTATTATGGAATTGGGATGCCGATAACCGATATGAGCAACCGATAAATGTAAACATTATAATTCACATGAAATTAAACATAGCACACACTGACACAGACCTTCATATCCATGAAATGTATGTTTAATTGTAAAATTGAACATGAAATTTTGTGCAGGGAGATGCCAGCAGCATTTGTACAATAAAGTCAAACATTAGTTAGAATAAAATGAGAAATAAAATAATAAAATATTCACCAATAAAAAAAATAAATCAGTCCCTACTATATTACAGCTCACCATTTTCAGTGGAAAATAAATGAAAATATACTCTGGATTCTTTTACACTAAGAACTAAGTAAGACTTGCCAACTTCAAGTAGTTTTTAAATAACAAATCAAGTGTAGGGAGCTGCTTGCATCATTTTTTAAAAAGTAAACTCAAACATAAAGTAGGCTATCACTCCCTATTATGCAACAACTTAACAAGTAACCATCTACATTCTAATGCTTTTAATGCCCAAGCCTAATATTCCCAATTTAGGAGGATTATGTTGTAGTGAAGGAAGCATTACATGTAGTTTCAGCGAGACTAGTTGGTTGTAGGCTAATTCAAGTGCTTCCTTCCGTAAGCTAAGTTTGCCTGGCTACACAGATGCAAATGGACAATTTTAATGAGTAGTAGATGAAGAATGTAAACATATAATGATGTGCTTTTGCAACTTGTGTTTTTGTGACTTATTGCGGCAAAAGCAGCGTGTCCTTACCTTGAAGTGGGATCTGCTTCTGCCCAAGTGCCCATACGGCCGCCTTGAAACAGTTCACAGCGTTTAGCTACACGTGTCGATTGGCTATATCTCTTGTGCCAAACAAATCAGATGTTGTGGTGGGCGGGACCGTGTTCTTGAACTCAGAGGCGAGTGCAGGAAAGGACGTGCAGTGACAGTTGCGTTAGGAACAAAATGGCTGCAAAAAGGCGTGTTATTGGCATATCGGTGGAAATTATGGCCGATACCAGTAACCCTAAAAATGCAGAATATCGGCCCGATATATCGGCCAGGCCGATTATCAGTCGACCCCTAGTTATCTGTGTTCAACTGGTTTATTTATTTTTTAGAAAATTTAAAATATTGAGAGAGCATGCAGAATAATTTCATTTTAGCCAAAAGTAAACCTATTTTGAACTCTGGTTAGAGCATGCACTTGTGTTTTGAATGACGAATACATGCTACCGGATGTGTTAGCAGCTTTTCTGACTCAAATAAGCTAAAACTCTACAAATTTTACCGTGAACTGTTTTAAAGCGAGGAGATGAGATTCGGACATGCTGATGTTAACGTTCTCTAACTAAGCTCAAGTTTGATGAATGCTAATTATCAATGCTAACTTCTCTGTTGATGTTATCTTTTGGACTAGTGGATGACTGGAGTGGACACTGTAAAGTTAATGTTATCAGTCTCAAATCAAATGGTGTTTGTGTTCTGAAAATGCTTCCGTCACTACAGTCTAGGTAACTCATGGAAAACACTAATGAGCGTTGCCTCACGTTTATAATAATAAATTATACAATTGCCTGTCTGAGTTACCTATCTGTTTTAATAATTATTTGACAATCTGCTGTAGTGCAATCTGGGTCAAATTTTGCAAATGACCTTCTAGCCCATCATAATGTGTGTGACATTCTTCATAATCGATAGCCAACTTTAATTTGGTGTGCCTTGACATTCTGATTTGACCTTTGATGTGCTTCAGCCCCAACAAGCTTGGAAATCTCTGGTACATATGATGGTGAGTTATGGTTCGGCAAGTTACAGCAGTTTTAAATGAACATGCAGCCTAGCCCATCTCTAAAGTCCTTCCAGCTCCATACAGTCAGGCACATTGGGCGGTGCTGACCTTCGTTTCCATAGCCCTCGGCCTCTCACCTATACAGCTAGGGTTACAAGGGGGCTAGTCCTCTGGTAACCGCGAGAGGCAACAGCCTAGTCTATTGAGGTATTTCACTCACGTGACCAAGTCATGTGATGCTGCCATTTTGGACGGCACGGCTCGAATCAGTTTGAATGCGAGGAAGGCGACAAACGAAAAACATAAAAGAAAAAGGAGCGAGATGCAGAAAACACCTTCACTATCCAGCGACGTAGGGCATTTACAGGGCGAGCAGAGGGAGAGGTATTTGCAAAAATTGAGGTTAGCAGGCTTAGAGAACGACGTTTACCTGCTTCCACCAGGATTGTTCACTGACAGCTAAGATTTGTTCACATTTTCATTTACTTTCGGTCCTCAGGATAAACAAAATGTTATTAAATGTCATTTAAATAACTTAGTCTGTTGAGACATGGCCCGTTAAGTTTTTCCTTTACTGTATTTACTAGTTTACTGAGCGCGCTCCGGGGCTGGCTGGCTGGCGCTAGCTAGCTAGCTAGCGCGCGCTCCGGGGCGGGCTGGCGCTAGCTAGCGCGCGCTCCGGGGCGGGCTGGCGCTAGCTAGCGCGCGCTCCGGTGCGGGCTGGCGCTAGCTAGCGCGCGCTCCGGGGCGGGCTGGCGCTAGCTAGCGCGCGCTCCGGGGCGGGCTGGCGCTAGCTAGCGCGCGCTCCGGGGCGGGCTGGCGCTAGCTAGCGCGCGCTCCGGGGCGGGCTGGCGCTAGCTAGCGCGCGCTCCGGGGCGGGCTGGCGCTAGCTAGCGCGCGCTCCGGGGCGGGCTGGCTCAGTAAACTAGTAAATCCAGTAAAGGAAAAACTTGAGACTGAAAGGTTTTAACAGTCATCCAAATGACTGAATGTAAACATTGCTATAGTAACATACCAGCTACTGTTGTTGACATTAGCTAGCTTGCCATCCAAAATGGCGGACATCGGGGCGTCACGTGACCCTGTGATGTCAGGTGAAATACCTCAATAGCTATGTTTTAATGTCCATTTTAAGCTCTTCATTCTGGTCCTTGAAAATGGTATTGCAGGCCAATTCAGGGTGCTGATGCCCAAACAGTATGTAGATTTTTTTTTTTTTTTTAAACATTTGGAAGCCTATGCCTCTAATCCCTGGTTTGTTTGTTTTTGGCCCCTCCTTTAATTTTTGACCTTTCATGGCTTTTGTTTCACTGCTGCCCACTGCTTTTGCATTAGTGTAGAATGTTAATGTGCATTAGCTAACTTGGTTTGATTGACTGGTGAGAACACGTATGCTGTCATGTGAACCCAAAATGACAGGCCAACAGAGAGGGCCGGTAAAAGCACGGCAAAACAAAATCTCTGTTCATTATGCTCTGATGAATAAACGTGACTCAAGATAGCTGGTTCTGTTCAGACAGTCATCCTAGCTAGCTTCTCAAGGGAATTTTTACAGCTAGGGGAAATATCCTTAGCAAAATCCATTCCAGTATGTTGCCTTCCCTCTTTTTCACATTCCTGACCATAGTTGGGAAGTGGGAGTGAATCCGGTTTGCTAGACTCGCTCACTTCCCTGCTCGCATGGCTTTCATAATACTCCTGGATTCTAACAGGTATACGAGTCAGGACACACACGGCATTGGTCTGAACAAAGTAACGTCTTCATATGAAAATAGCACTCATCACCCTTACAGTCGTGGCTATCTCCACATACAGTGCTCAGTGTAAATGAGTACACCCCCTTTGAAAAGTAACATTTTAAACAATATCTCAATGAACACAATTTCCAAAATGTTGACAAGACAAAGTTTAATATAACATCTGTTCAACTTATAACATGAAAGTAATGTTAATAATATAACTTAGATTTCACATTTTTCAGTTTTACTTCAAATTAGGGTGGTGCAAAAATGAGTACACCCCACAACAAAAACTATTACATCTAGTACTTTGTATATGGCCTCCATGATTTTTAATGACAACACCAAGTCTTCTAGGCATGGAATGAACAAGTTGGCGACATTTTGCAACATCAGTCTTTTTCCATTCTTCAACAATGACCTCTTTTAGTGCAGGGTTCCTGCGGGTCCTTAAGTCTTAAATACAACTTTGGGTTTTCAAGGCCTAAAAACATCTTAAATTGTTTGGAATGACTGGAATTTTCGAAAGGGAGGTATTAAATTTAATATTGGACCGAACGAGTAAAATGTCTTCATCCGGTCTGGGGTATTTTTTTTTAACTGTAATTTTAAAAGTGACCAGCGTACCTTTTGGGGGCAGCATTGGTTCTGTGCATTCTGTAGAACAAGAACTAAGGTTAGGAGGCTCCTGGAGGAAGTGTGGTGTGGTGCTTGTGAAGAGTGAGAGATACACAGGTAGCTTACGTGGGCGGTTGAAAGCGTTGATAATTATGGGAAGATGTCTGTTTAACGACAAGTGGTTGGGGGATGACAAATGCCCCCCCAAATAAGGAGAAGAATCATTTGGGATAGAAAGCGCTGGATCGCACATGTGTTTTAAAGACGATAACGCAGTGCTGGGGACACGGCGGACTGGGAAACTGGTTTTTCATGGACACGAGGCGCGTGCGTTAGAGGTCAAGCGCTCCGGAGTGAAATGCAGGGGGGTTCGCGCATGCGCACGAGTCAGGTTGAAAATGGGATTTATAGGACATAATTAATTATAATTAGCATCATTTTTTACATAATTAACATTGTTTATTGTACTACGTTTAATATAAATGTATAAACAACTTTTATTTCAAAACTCAAAAAGAACTACAGAAAATACAATAATTCAAAATATAGTACAATATAAATAATTTGTATAAAAAGTTTTTATTACCTATCGTCTACAATTTTTTTAATATAATAAGAATAATATTAACAACCACTAATAATAATTAGTAGTAGTAATTATTATTGATTATTAATCATTGGGCCAAAAAAAAAAGTGTGTTTCCGGTTACCCGACCGACCCTAATCCGTACCGCCCGACCCTAAACTTTTTTTTCGTTTTTTTCCCAGTCGCAACTTTTACATATAACCCAACCGCGTGAACTGGAAGTTTTTGTCACTCACTGGGAAAATCAGGGCTTTCCACAAGCGCCGGCTGCCAGCCATACAGCCGACTACGCAATTAAGTCCAGCCGGCTACTTTAATGACTATTATTTTTGTAGCCCACAGGCTCTAAATATTAATTTTCAATTTTAATAAAATTAAATGTTTATCTAACGGACTGACAATGTCAAACTGAACCGCACTCATTTAAGTTGTGATTCGCGCTGTTTGTACCAATAATAACCACAAATTCCCCGCCGACTTCGTTGATCAGGGGAGAGTAACTCATCCGCGGCCCCGACATGCGGTGTGTGCGCGCGCACTCAGCGGAGGCAGTAGTGTGTCGGGGCCGTCGGAGGGAACAGAAGCAGAGATGACGCTTATTTTGTCTTTCACCTAGAGACATGATTCAAACTTTAAAGCGGAGACAAAATTCTCCTGTGTGGATCTGGCATTCAACTTTTTTGCTATAGGTTCTATACTTCTTGATCAGTCACAGATCAAACACCATGAGCAAATCTGGAGAAATTCAGACTTTATAATGGGTGTCTATGGCGTTACACACCAGTGGAGCTCAGGAGTTTAGAGTGTAGGCAGCTTGAAAAAAAAAAAGCTCTAACTTTCTCATTTAAACTGTTTTCTCAGCCACAATTTTCACTCTACACACACAATTTTCTCAAAAGTTGTAGTCACACTTGTCTTGATTCACACAATGTGTCTACCTGAGCGATAGGACTTACAGCTTTTGAATGAGAAGCCTGAAAGTAAGGAGCGGACAGGCGCGCTGCCCCATAGACTCACATTATAAACGTGGCAGCGCTTTTACTGCAAAATCAGAAAAGTCACTTGTTTTTAACTCGCTCTAGTGTCCACATTTTTTACACTAGGGACAAAGAAATTACATTAATGTGTTCATGGGAGCCTTGTAGCACTCCATCTGAAACAAATTTGTGAATAGCTCCTTTTGTTTCCGTGTAAATCAGCGTTGTTTGAGGAGAGGGAACTCTGAGGGGGAAAAAAAGCGCTCTTTTCCCTGCACCGTTACCAAGGCGACGAGCTCCACTCAGGGAGCAGAGAGGGGAGGGGCTGCTCTCTCTCTCTCTCTCTCTCTCATGGTGTATTGAGCTGTTATATTTACAGAAAAATTCATGTTAAAAGGTGTCTCATGCTGCATCAGATTCATCAGAAGGTGGTAACTTGGGTGACCTGCAAAGAAATTCATTATATTTTGTGAAATTATTCCTGTCTAAATATAGGTTATGGCAGCCATCTTGAAAAAAAATTCAAAAAAAAAAAATGCGTGCCTACCGACCCTAGTTTTGAAATCTACGTAACCGGAAAAAAACCCTTTTTTTTTTTTTTTTTGGCCTTACTACTTATGAATTAGTGATTAATAAGTACTAGGGATTATTAAATGTTATAAAATTAAGTTATTAAAAATTATTACAAATAATTATTAAAAAGTAGTAATTGGTAGAATACAAACAAATTAAATAGTGAACATTGATATAAAATAACTGTACTACTACTAATAATAATAATGAACAATAACACTACTAGTAATACTTGTTAATGTTATCAGTACAATTGTTATATCAATGTGTTCACTATTAAAAACAAATTATCTATAATCCATGAATAATTGTATCACTACTAATAATAATTACTACTATTTTAATAATTTTAACTAATCTTAACTCAATTTTATAGCATTTTAATAATCACTACTTATTAAGTAGTAGTTGATGATAATTGCTACTTATTAATTATTAAATTACATTTTGATTATCACTGCTTATTAATTAAGTAGTAATAATACTGAATTATAATAATTGCTACTCTATTAATTATTAATTAATATAGCTAATAAGTAGTGATTAAAATGTTATAAAATTGAGGTTTTTTTAATTATTATTAAAAAAAGTAGTTAGTAGTAGTACAATTATTCATGGATTATAGATCATAATGATTATTTTTGAATAATGAACATTGATATAACAATTGAACTAATGATAATTAGTTTAGTTATTACAACACATTGATTAATATTGATAATGGTTATGAAAGGTGACAGTTGTTTTTCTGTGTTTAATGTAACGCTCTGATAATTGTATGACTGCATAAATAGGTTTGTTGTTATCTGCTATAATGCAGAAGATACTCGAGAACTTCCTCAGCCAGCTGTATACTGTACGACAATCAGACTGATTTTGCTGTCGGACACAATCGCACATCAAAGATAATCTTTGGGGATTGAAATAATGCCGGCTAAGGTTGTTCAGCTGGTTCTACTTGCCGTTTGTTTTCATTTTTGAAATGATTCATGGTGTTTTCTCCATAAACACCAGTCTTCTCCTTGCAGCTACAGTAGTTCTGCAGCCCAAAACACACGACTTTGCTTCAGCTGTTTGCATGTCTAACAGTTGCCATTGATGCACCCTGTTGTTCACCAATTGTGTGCATTCTTCTTAAAGTTGGTAAAAAAAAACTGTTGCAGAAAAGTTTTAAGTTGTTGTATTTATAATTTTCTTTGCCATGGTACAGTCTTAATTTTTCCATTTAGAGGTCTTGAAAAAGTCTTAAAAGTCTTTAAATTTGTACTTGAAAAATGTGCAGATACTGGATGCTGGATGGAGAGTGATGCTCAACTTGTCTCTTCAGAATTCCCTGTAGTATTCTAACTGATAAGTAAAGCTTTGCTGATCATCTTGTAGCTTTCACCTTTGTGGTGTAAAGAAATTATTTTCTTTGGGGAATTTTGAAGAGAAGTTGAGCATCACTCTCCATCCAGCATCCAGTCACTAAAAGAGGTCATTGTTGAAGAATGGAAGAAGACTGATGTTGCAAAATATCGCCAACTTGTTCATTCCATGCCTAGAAGACTTGGTGCTGTCATTAAAAATCATGGAGGCCATACAAAGTGCTAGATGTAGTAGTTTTTGTTGTGGGGTGTACTCATTTTTGCACCACCCTAATTTGAGTAAAACTGAAAAAATGTGTAATCCAAGTTATATTATTAACCTTACTTTCATGTTATAAGTTAAACAGATGTTATATTAAACTTTGTCTTGTCAACATTTTGGAAATTGTTTGTGTTCATTGAGATATTGTTTAAAATGTTACTTTTCAGGCGGCACGGTGGTGTAGTGGTTAGCGCTGTCGCCTCACAGCAAGAAGGTCCTGGGTTCGAGCCCCGGGGCCGGCGAGGGCCTTTCTGTGTGGAGTTTGCATGTTCTCCCCGTGTCCGCGTGGGTTTCCTCCGGGTGCTCCGGTTTCCCCCACAGTCCAAAGACATGCAGGTTAGGTTAACTGGTGACTCTAAATTGACCATAGGTGTGAATGTGAGTGTGAATGGTTGTCTGTGTCTATGTGTCAGCCCTGTGATGACCTGGCGACTTGTCCAGGGTGTACCCTGCCCGTAGTCAGCTGGGATAGGCTCCAGCTTGCCTGCGACCCTGTAGAAGGATAAAGCGGCTAGAGATAATGAGATGAGATGAGATGTTACTTTTCAAAGGGCAGGCCTAGAAATTCATATATTTTTTTTCACCAGCCAGCCGGACTAGTTACCTTCCGAAGTAACGAGACAAACAGAAAATCAACTAGCCAAAATTTGTTCATGTATGAATTTTACTTCTGTCAAAAATAATGCAAAAGAGAGTAGTTACCATTGTTCATGACTAATGTGCATTTCAATACCCGAGTATTTTGATACTGTTGTTAAATACATAAATGAGAACAGCACAGAGCACCATAATATAATCTCAACAAATAATAATATATTGGAAAACTTGGCAACTTGGTGCATGACTATTGAAAACAAATATACTTACTATCATGACTATAGCACCCAAAATATGTCCAACATGCTTTCTGTATTTAACCATTTGAGAGAGAAAGCATTAGGAGCTTCATATTGACAAGGAATCAACTTGAAAAAAAATAATTATTCCATAAAAATCGTATCGCAGCCAAGGCCTACCCTGCTCCCACGTTTGCTTATAAGTCCTTTGTCATTTCTCCTTCTCGTACGCTTTATCAGCGGCCTTTTTCTCCTCTTCAGACCAAGGTGGCTTTGTCCCCGTCTCTGGCGGTTTCTGTACACCTTTCAGAAAATTCCACATCACAACGTAGCTTTGGCAGATGTAAATGTAAACAACAGCAAAAACACGTGTTTAAATGGGCGATAATGTGGCCACATCTATTGAATTTGATAACGTGATGTGACAGCGGGGGCGTGGCCAAGCGGCGGTCTGTGAATGGAGGGCGGAGTCAGGGAAGGTAAGTGATGGAATCATTGCACCTGATGGGGATTAACCTGTTTGTGTATCTTCCCCAGTGACCACACCCTTTAAAAGGAGAGGAGAGCAGAGAAAGGGAGCTCTCCCCAACCAGAACATGTGTGTGCATGCGCGCACACGGCTGGGAAGTGATAAAAGGCTGAAAAGCGAGCAATAAATAGTTCATTGAGAACTTAGTTCTGGCCTGCTGTGCTTCTGTGCTCCACCCACCTGGTTCAATGCGACACGTGATTTACCGCGATATTCAACGAGATACGTTTATATGCATGCACAGTAGTGAAAAAAACGACAGCCTGACTCGTACACGATATGATTCGGAATTCTTCGGTAGTTTCCGTTCTGCCGATAAACACATCGATTAACACGGACACGGCACACACTTGATATGTGGCGCCTTTAGTTGACGGTGTGTGAATCTTCGCTTCATATATATCTTTTATTTTCAACTAGCCAGCCAGGCTGGCTAGTGACAGGAATGACCTGCCAAATGACAAATTAAGTCGCCTCGGGTGACCAGACCACCGCGAATTTCGAGCCCTGAAGGGAGTTTACTCATTTACGCTGAGTACTGTAACTTCTGCATAGTGACAACTAGCCATATGGTGGGGGGGGGGAATCCAGCTAAACCCCTGCTGCAACAGGCCCTCCTAAAACTGCAGGGCATGTTTTACAAGTACCATGCAACTATCTGAGGAAATTATGATTAAAACATTGATAGAATTAGACTAAAATTAAAATTGAGTTCCATTGATGTAATCTTGACCAAAAAAAAAAACTAAAATGTAACTATTTTCAGGACACAAGACTAAAAGTAAATTTAAAATCATTTAAATTAAAGATGAACACTGCTACACTGAACTAAAACAACATTAGCGCCCAAATAAATATTACTTGTACAGATTAAAAATATTTTATATAAAACCCATTTAGGGACAGAACTGACTTTTAAAGTTGTGTATTTTTGTAGCTGTCTGTTTAGAGACCAAAACACAAGGGACAGATATTTATCAGAGAGGTCTGATTCACAGCACAGCTTTGCCATGTCAGAAGTAAAGCCTTTTTATGAGAAACCTTTCCTTTGCCTAAATTCTGATAAAGCCTTGCCTGCATTTTCCTATAGTTAATAAATTAATCTCAGAGCTTGTCAGCTGTTTTGTGAATCTTACGATACAGTCAAAAACCTTTAATTCAGCCTTCATGAGGCTTAATAATATTGGCATGAGCCATTGTTCTTGTTTCTGTAAACCTCATTTAAAGCCATATATTGTGTAAAAAAAAAAGTAAATGTGGTATTTTTCTACAGGTATACAGGAGCATGCAGTGTGAAGAATACATCGATGCCAAAAGAGAGACGCATGTGAATTGGATGAGGTGAGCAGTACACCAGCTGTTGGGTCGTTTTAGTGATTTGATTTTACAGCTCCTCATTTGTTGGAAGAACTTTATCTTCATGTCATTGATATCTCCACTCTGATCTGATTTTTACCTTTTTCTGAAACTTTGCCTCACTCTTTTAGGTATGTGAATTGTGCCCGTAATGAAGAAGAACAGAATCTTGTGGCATTTGAGTATCAAGGGGGAATTCTGTATCGTTGCTGTCGATCCATTAACCCAGGACAGGAGCTCTTGGTGTGGCATGAAGAGGAGTACACCAAAGAACTCAGTCCTGCACCTACAGAAACAACCAGACAGCAAGGTGTTACTTTTGTCCAAGAGGTTATAGAGGTTATTTTCTGCATCATTTTGTGACGTGTTTCTGGGATGAAAGCTGTTGTACAATGCAGTCTGCAATAACTAGAACATTTCCCAGAGAACTCATTTTGGCCTGTTCCACCAACCAGGTAGGTGGTCTTCATCATATGACTGTGACCAACCAGAGAGGGCGAAGTCTATCAGCTTCCTTTGAGACACGTGAAGTTGGCCCACTGCATATCTTGCTATTGTGAAACTGACTACAGTGGTGCTTGAAAGTTGGTGAACCCTTTAGAATTTTCTATATTTCTGCATAAGTATGACCCAAAACATCATCAGATTTTCACCCAAGTCCTAAAAGTAGATAAAGAGAACCCAGTTAAACAAATGGGACAAAAATATTATACTTGGTCATTTATTTATTGAGGAAAACTATCCAGTACTACATATATGAGTGGCAAAAATATGTGAACCTTTGCTTTCAGTATCTGGTGTGACCCCCTTGTGCAGCAATAACTGGAAGTAAACGTTTCTGGTCACTGTTGATCAGTCCTGCACACCGGCTTGAAGGAATTTTAGCCCATTCCTCCGTACAGAACAGCTTCAACTCTGGGATGTTGGTGGGTTTCCTCACATGAACTGCTCGTTTCAGGTCCTTCCACAACATTTTGATTGGATTAAGGTCAGGACTTTGACTTGGCCATTCCAAAACATTAACTTTTATTCTTCTTTAACCATTCTTTGGTAGAACGACTTGTGTGCTTAGGGTCATTGTCTTGCTACATGACCCACCTTCTCTTGAAATTCAGTTCATGGACAGATGTCCTGACATTTTCCTTTTGAATTCACTGGTATAATTCAGAATTCATTGTTCCATCAATGATGGCAAGCTGTCCTGGCCCAGATGCATCAAAACAGGCCCAAACCATGATAGTACCACCACCATGTTTCACAGATGGGATAAGGTTCTTATGTTGGAATGCAGTGTTTTCCTTTCTCCAAACATAACGCTTCTCATTTAAACCAAAAAGTTCTATTTTGGTCTCATCCGTCCACAAAACATTTTTCCAATAGCTTTCTGGCTTGTCCACATGATCTTTAGCAAACTGCAGACGAGCAGCAATGTTCTTTTTGGAGAGCAGTGGCTTTCTCCTTGCAGCCCTACCATGCACACCATTGTTGTTCAGTGTTCTCCTGATGGTGGACTCATGAACAGTAACATTAGCCGATGTGAGAGAGGCCTTCAGTTGCTTAGAAGTTACTCTGGGGTCCTTTGTGACCTTGCCGACTATTACACACCTTACTCTTGGAGTGATCTTTGTTGGTCCACCACTCCTGGGGAAGGTAACAACGGTCTTGAATTTCCTCAACTTGTACACAATCTGTCTGACTGTGGATTGGTGGAATCCAAACTCTTTAGAGATGGTTTTGTAACCTTTTCCAGCCTGATTAGCATCAACAATGCTTATTCTGAGGTCCTCAGAAATCTCCTTTGTTCATGTCATGATACACTTCCACAAACGTGTGTTTTGAAGATCAGACTTTAATAGATCCCTGTTTTTTTTTTTAATAAAACAGGGTGCCCACTCACACCTGATTGTCATCCCATTGATTGAAAACACCTGACTCTAATTTCACCTTCAAAATAACTGCTAATCCTAGAGGTTCACATACTTTTGCCACTCATATGTAATATTGGATCATTTTCCTCAATAAATAAATGAGCAAGTATAATATTTTTGTCTCATTTGTTTAACTGGGTTCTCTTTATCGACTTTTAGGACTTGTGTGAAAATCTGATGATGTTTTAGGTCATATTTATGCAGAAATATAGAAAATTCTAAAAGGTTCACAAATTTTCAAGCACCACTGTATATAGTAAACCACAAGATATTATTGTAGTTTTATTCATCATGCCCAGTTTAACCAGAAGTAGCGTAAAATTCATTCCCTGTGGATCCCGAGTGGCACAGCAGAAAGGTGTTGTCCTTGTCATCCTCCCCATCATCCAGATATTGCCACTTTCAAATCCTGATGATGCCACAATCATCTGTGGTTGGGAGCTCAAGAGAGCAAAATTGTCTGGGCTCTCTGGGAGGGAGAGATGGCATGCTCTCTCTTCTCTGCCCTGTCAGTTACACTGGCCAGTCATGGGTGTGTGAGAGCACATTTAATAGGAAGTAAGTGGATTGGGCTTTTGTCCGAGTGTGCTTTACAGCCCCCTGACATTGTATGAGTAAAACGTGGTCAACTGGTGTTTCTTGTCTTGGAGGAAGCACATGATAGCCCTCCCTGGTTGGTAGCTGTTATGTGATACTGGAGAGGAGTCTGATGGGTGGGAATTGGCCATGGCTAAATTAGGGAGAAAATTGGGGAGAAATCGGAGGGGGGGAATGCCCTGTCACAGCAAACACATAATATAGGATAATGTCAGACCTCTCCATATTACAGAAACACTGGGGGGGCATTATAATACCTTTTATTGCAATATAACCAGCTGGCTGGAAAGAAGTTTGTTGAACACACATGCAGTGTGTCTGAACCAAGCGAAGTTGTTAATTGGATAATGCAGATGTCAGTCAAACCCATCAACCATTAAACAAATCAATTGCAACACATTTGCTTTATTTCAGGAGCATATGTGAGGATTATATTATCAAGCAATTTAACAAGCAATAACAATTTTAGTATTTTTATGGAATTCAATAATTCCACAAGAGTCATACCATGGAGGAGAACTTTTTAATTATGTTAAATTTTAGCTCCTTAAAGTGCATATCACGGGTAAATTCAGGAGCAAGATCAATGTCATTTCTTTTTTTACCTTGCGCAGTACCAGAAAAATTCAGTTGAAATCAAGCCATTTGAGGCGAATTGGTCTGCCTCTGAAAAAACTTGGCATTTGGATTTCCCGCCAAACATTGATTTTCGTGACGTCGCGTGCGGGACGCCTCCCTCTGAATCCTACGTCAGCGCTGGTTTGTTTATGAGAAAACGACCTGGTGGTTTTCTGCAAATTTCTTCAATGTTATCACGTAATTATTAAAATGGTTAACAGATGTATCGTAGGAGGGTGTAGCAACACCAGTCATGATGGGATTACTCATAATTTTCCAAAAGACCAGACAATGAGAGAGAAATGGGAGTGCTTGGTCTACACAGGCTGTGCACTGAAACCGTGCAAAGCTTGCACAGCCTGCTGGCGCTTCTGCAGGTAATGTCACGAATCTGGCTCCAGACTCCCTTGGGATTTTTCCAGATGCATTTTATTATTATTTTTTTTTTCTGCTGTCGACAGATGCCCTTGTGCAAAATTACCCTTCTGGATGAGTGTGTAAAGGGACATACTTTCATATTAAAAAAAAAAAGAAATTGGTCCAGGATATGCACTTTAAACTCTTGCAGCTGAAGAACTTCAACATGTTAAGGAACAAATAGGGTCCGATTGAATTAATGAACAATTAAACACATGGAGGTTTGACTGCTTTATTACTACAAATCACATCATGGCATTCTTCAAATACTGCAGGAAGGAAATTCCTACACTACTGCAGAACTACTTGAATGCAATCTGAACCGATGCAGTGTCCCTTTTTTTTTTTTTTATACACTTACATTTAAATTAAATGACTATTGTTATATGTCTTAATTTATGGATGTTGGCTTGCTTTCATCAATTATTTTAATATGAATCAACTGGTTTTCACAAAATCCCACAAAACTTAATTTCATGAAATTTGTGTGTAATGGAAATTAAAGGTCTCATTGCATTGTTTTTTCATTAATTGTGCGGTGGTCTCAAGTATGAATGAATGCCCTGTGAGCCGGTTTTGGTGAAAAAAATGCTGTGGTTCTCCTGTTTCAGGCTGTTCTAGTTTGCTGGTGGAGTGGGTGGCAGGAGAACAACAGGATTTCAGCTCTTATTCATTAATATTCATGACGTAAATGTGTTACCTCTGATTGGCTAACAGCACTGTGATGCTACCTCCAGTGGGTCAGAACAAGCGGATGTGGGTGTCTTGGTAAAAACTGTTTTGATTGGCTATTATGGTCTCGACATCGATGTTTTGACCAATAGCAGTGTAGATAACACGAATTTTACATCACATTCAACGAGATTAAAGATGGCGACTTACAAATAATGTGTAAACATCGTTGGAGTTAATGAAGTTTGGACAGCATGAAGGAACAAACCCCAACCCCCCGAAATTAATAAAAAAAAAATTCTCAACAGATTTGGCATAATATAAAAAGGTCGTTTTTTTATTCAGAAAAAGCGGAAAACTCTCATCCCTGCCTGGCTTGTGACCATGTCATGCATGCTAACGTGGAGAATATGAACATGCTATTTTGTAACAAAAACCTTCAAACAAAAAGTTCATGTTTTACTTACAGCTTGTGAGCTGGTGGTCGATCATCTTGATGGCACAGATCCAGGGATTAAATGCAACCTCGAAGAAAAACCACTACTGAAGGCACCAAAGTTTGAAAAGTCACTGTGGTTGAAATTATCAGAACACAGTACTAACGTTGCATTACACTTCGCTGGTGGTGTTCCAAAGATAAATTCCAACCATTTCTTCTTCACCTCTTCTATCTTGGGCAAGAAATGCAATGTTGATGTGTTACTGCCACAGATAACACAGGCACGAACTTGTTCAGCCATGTTTTCAACTTGCTGTTAGGTCCTCTTCATTAGCTACTGACGAGATGGGCTCTGCTATCTCTCCTTGCACTTAAATCCGAACTTTCTTCCCGTGGGCGGTCACAAGCCAAGGTGGGCGAGGCCATGACTACGAATTTTCGAACTTGCGCAAGTTCGTAGGGCTTTTTCAGATGTGCTCGTTTTCCCAACTATTTTCTTGCATAGGCTAATACAGGGAATGGGAGTAGAATTACATTTTCACATCTAGCATGCATATGCAACTCGGAGTGAACTATGGTATTTCAAAAAGAGCCAATCTTAAACGTTTTTGGTGGAATGGCACCTTTTAATAAGTGTTTTAAACTTGACAACCTAATCCATATATAAAATCCAGATAGAAAATATATAGATTTGCTTGTGTCAATGCTACTAGAAACTATTTGCAAATAAATCTATTCATATCCAGTTTGATAAATAAGGCCCATTTTTGGATCTTTCAGAACCTTGAATGTGAGGGCTGAGTTTCCTTCTCAATCCTGGATGAGATGTAAATAAGGCTAGGCTTTCCATTACCTAGACTTGACATGATGTCCAACAGGAACCAACAACTCCCCTTTGGTCGCTCAGACCCACGGGGCTATGGCCAATGCTGTGCATAGCTGCTGTTCCAGGACCTTATTGAATCTCCCGGTATTCCAAGCTCGAGGCTGCTGTAACTTAGTCCGCAAGCTTTTGTTTTTGTCTCAGTCTTAATTCATGTAGAATCTTGATTAAGTTTCAGTAAAAACACTCCTTACATTGGGTTAGTGGTGTTATATTTTATCTTGTTGCATTTCATGTTCAATTTATTTTTGTCCTTTCGTTTCTCCAGAAGTAAAGAACGCTCTGCTGCAAGTCTTTTCCTGCTCCACATGCCCTCGTTCCGATGCATCTCAAATTTACCTCGACAAACACATCCAGAGATGCCACGATGAAGAGGATGCGAGACTGCGAGAATCAGGAGAGATTAAATATGAGCTTCAGATCCCCTCCAAATGCTCCAGTCGTCAGCCAACATCAACTGATATTATCCATTCTGATACTTCCCATAATGATATACAGAAGGAAATTCACCACTGCTCAGATTGTGAAAAGAGTTTTAGTTATCAGAATGCACTCAAGACACACCAGCGCATTCACACAGGAGAGAAGCCGTATCACTGCTCACAGTGTGGAAAGAGTTTTACTCATCAGAGTGCTCTCCAAACACACCAGCGCATTCACACAGGAGAGAAGCCGTATCGCTGCTCACAGTGTGGGAAGAGTTTTACTGAACAGGGTGCTCTCCAACGACACCAGCGCATTCATACAGGAGAGAAGCCGTATCACTGCTCACAGTGTGGGAAAAGTTTTACTCAGCAGAGTAATCTCCAACGACACCAGCGCATTCACACAGGTGTGAAGCCGTATCACTGCTCACAGTGTGGGAAGAGTTTTACTGAACAGAGTGCTCTCCGACGACACCAGCACAGTCACACAGGAGAGAAGCCATATCACTGCTCACAGTGTGGGAAGAGTTTTACTCGTCAGAATAATCTCCAACGACACCAGCGCGTTCACACAGGAGAGAAACCGTATCACTGTTCACAGTGTGGGAAGAGTTTTACTGAACAGAGTGCTCTCCGACGACACCAGTACAGTCACACAGGAGAGAAGCCGTTTCACTGCTCACAGTGTGGGAAGAGTTTTACTCATCAGAGTGCTCTTCAACAACACCAGCGCATTCACACAGGAGAGAAGCCGTTTCACTGCTCACAGTGTGGAAAGCGTTTTACTCATCGGAGTCATCTCCAAATCCATCAGCGCATTCACACAGGAGAGAAGCCGTATCACTGTTCACAGTGTGGAAAGAATTTTACTCAGCAGAGTGATCTCCAACGACACCAGCACATTCACATAGGAGCGAAACTGCATCACTGCTCACAGTGTGGGAAGAGTTTTACTCAGCCGAGTGCTCTCCGACGACACCAACGCATTCACACAGGAGAGAAACTGCATCACTGCTCACAGTGTGGGAAGAGTTTTACTCAGCAGTGTCATCTCCAACAACACCAGCGCATTCACACAGGAGAGAAGCCGTTTCACTGCTCACAGTGTGGGAAGAGTTTTACTCAGCAGGGTCATCTCCAACAACACCAGCGCATTCACACAGGAGAGAAGCCATATCACTGCTCATAGTGTGGGAAGAGTTTTACTCGTCAGAGTCTTCTCCAACGACACCAGTGCATTCACACAGGAGAGAAGCCGTATCACTGCTCATAGTGTGGGAAGAGTTTTAGTCATCAGTCATCTCCAACGACACCAGCACATTCACGTAGGACAGAAGCTGTATAACTGATCATGGTGTGGAAAGGTCTTTGCTTATTTAGTTACATTTAAGACCTTCAAGTGCACTAACTCGGAGACATTGCATGATTTAAAGTTGTCAAATTAAATATGGTTATTACAGTTTTGACTGAAAATGACCTGTACTTTGAACTTTATTCATGTTACACTGGTCAGTAATTTTTCAGAAGTTGTCTGCTTCAGCGATGGAATTGGCTATTATGAAATTTGGTGTGTTGAATTAGAAGTGACAGTTAATCAGCTGATTTTTAGATTTTATACTTATGTGCATTGTGTAGATCGTAATGTTTTAAGTATAAATTGTAAAACTAGGTCTTGTGTGTTTATGGTTGGTTTACATGATATTTCACCTGTTCTCTTTATGTAACACTAGAAAATCAGCAAAAAGTTTATATAAATAAAATGTATTATGAACCAAATTGCAAAAAATAAGTACTGAATAGGTTTAGTCCTTGTTCTGTGTGTCTGTGTGTATGCAATGGGTTATTTATTTATTTATTTATTTATTTATTTTGCAGCTTGTCTCTTGTCAAGCAAAGACTTGATCTCGAGTGCATAGCACTGTATGATTTTTTTTTTTTTGAGCTGATATGACCGTTTGTTCAGCAGAGTGATGTCAGTTGACTGATGATTGCATCATTCATTGTTTTGCAAAAAAAAAGTAAGTACTATCCAAACCCACTCATAGATTTATTCATCGAGCCAATCTTGAAAACGAGCCAGTGAACAATTTAAGTTTCATTTTTGTTCTCCGCAATCTTGAATTAGTAAAGCTTGACTAAATTTCAGAAGCATTTTGGCTGTCGGCCAGTGTTCTGTGACTTTTAAAATATGTAACCTTATAGTGATGTTTAAAATGAGACTATTAATGTTTTCTTTTGCTCTTAAGTAGTCATTAATTACCACCATACAAATAATCTATGTAACTATCAGTGTAGTACTGCAGTATGAGACTGACTATTCATGGAATTATTACTGATCAGAATTTTGTTTAATGGAAATGTCGATCAAACCAAATGAGTACGGACCACTTAAATGAAGCTCGTCCAACTACATGCATCCACCTCGTCTCACTGGTTTAGGAGAAGGCATCAAAGTTGTTTATAATAATCTAGGAATTGTACAAAAACCTGAACAAAAATTCATTATGCTTGAACTTCTTTATCCTAATGTATGTAGCTAAAAAAAAAAATCAATGCAGTTGAGTCAACTAATTATTTACAGACCCTTGGTTTGTATTCTGAAGTTCTTTCTGAATTTGCGGAATTTCTCAAACCTGGTTGTATCTTTTAGACAACAAATTAATTGTTAGCGATATTATTTGTTTTGATCACCTGGAAGACTCTGAGAACAGCATCCGTGTCCATTCTAGATTCAGTAGGCGTGAATCAGAATGTCATAGGACCTAACCCTATTTTTGTTCAGGTTTTTGTATGATTCCTAGTGGTCACACTCTCGATCTAGCACTTGCATTTGTATTAAATATAGAAAATGTAGTCATACTTCCACAGTCTGATGCTCCCTCAGACAATTACCTCATCTTTTTTTAAATGTCTTAACAATAATATATGCACCTTTCACACTATCACATCAAAAGTACATTCACAGCAACTACTACATAAAGTTTTATCAGTAGTTTCCCCAGAGTTATCAATTATGATTGGATCCCCATTAGACCTAACAGAACTTGATCAGACAACTGAATGCTTCGAGTCAACATTCTGCTTTACTTTAGATAATGTAGCTCCACTTAAAAGAAAATAATTCAGGAGAAAAAAAAAATAGCACCTTGGTATAACAATCACACATGCACCTTAAAACATACAAAATACATGTAAAACTAGAAAATGGTGTCAAACAAAATTGATAGTATTCCAATTATCATGGAATGAGAGCCACTGGAACTCCAGAGACAAGCTTCTAATGCTGTTTGTTCAATGTTTCTCGCCACCATAATAGAAGATGATAAAAATAATCTTAAATTTTTATGGGATACTTTAGCAAAATTAACTAGGAATAAGACCACCACAGAAACATGCAAACCTTCATTATGTAGTAGCGATGGCTTCATGAAGTTTTTTCAATGGCAAAATTGGAAATATCAGGCAAAAATATCAAACTATTAATTTGAAACTAGACAATTTGATAAGTATCCAACATTATGACTATGAGCAATTATTTGTATTTTACACTCCTTAAAGATACCGAACTACTTTGACTTATTCAATCAAAATCTTCAACTTGTGTACTTGCCTATACAATTTTTTTCACCCCTTACCTATATGATTCTTTAAACAGGACACCAGAAGCAATCAAACCTCTTTTTGAAAAACAATCAGTTATTCTTTTAGCAATGGCTATGTACCTAAATCCTTTTACCTAGCAGTTGTCAGACTCTTGATTAAAGAATCTAACCTCAACCCTTGTCAGCTGTCCCATTATAGGCCAATATCAAACCTCCCTTTTATCTCCAAAATCCTAGAAAAAACTGGCATAACGGTTATGCTCATATCTACATGGGAATAACATCCATAAAAGGTATCAATCAGGATTTAGATCTCGTCATAGCAGAGCCACAGCACTGGTTAAAGTCGTAAATGACCAACTACTGGCTCCTGATCAGGGGTGTGTCAACTTACTTGTGCTGGTTAACCTTAGTGCAGCTTTTGACACCACTGATCATTCCATTCTGCTGGATAGACAAGAAAATGTCATTGTAGGTAAAGAAATGGTCCTCTGCTGGCTCAGGTCTTATTTAACTGATCATTGTCAGTTTGTATATGTAAATGGCGACTTTCGTATGCATGCTTAAGTAAAGTTTGGTGTTCCAGAAGGTTCTATATTTGGCCCACTCCCCAAAATAGGCTACCTCTAGGTAATATTATTGATAAGCATAGTATTACTTTCCACTGTTATGCTGGGGGGGTACAGCTGTATCTTTCAGCAAAACCAGATGAGAAACACCAGCTTAATAAAACTGAGGAATGTGTAAAGGACATTAGACGCTGGATGCTTATTAACTTCCTTCTACTTAATTCTGACAAGACATTGCTAGTACTAGTATGTGTACTAGGACCATATGTTGCTAGAAGTAAGTTCTCTCATTAAATAGTAATTCTAGATGACTCCTCTGTTTCTTCATGGGCAGCAGTAAAAGACTGGTGTGATGATTGGCTCCAGTCTTTACATGAGCTTCAAATGAGATATTACTTGGATAGCCTTCTTTCAGCTCAGAAATATTGCAAACATAAATACTGTAACTACATGATGCAGAAAGACTAGTTCATGCTTTTATTACCACTAGGTTGGATTATTGTAATGCCTTACTGTCTGGATGTTCCAGGAGGAGCATAAACATGCTCCAGTTAGTTCAAAATGCAGCAGCAAGAGTCCTTACAAGAACTAGATGTAACCACATCACTCCTGTCTAATCCACACTGTACTTGCTCCCAATCAATTTTGTATTGATTATAAAATACTACCACTTTAAATCACTGAATGGTCTCGAGCCACAGTACCTGAGTGAATACCTGCCATGCCTACTAAGATCAATAGATATAGGCTATTTTTTGGCACCTCAAATAGTAAAGGCTACATCAAGGGCAGAGCTTTCACTTACAAAGCCCCACATTTATGGATCAGCCTTCCAAGTAGTGTTCATGACTCAGACATGGTCTCAGTGTTTAAGACAAGGGTTAAGGTTTGGTTTCATGGAGGCCATGTTATGCACTGTCCTTCCTAGGACCTTTCCTTGACATTCCACCAATGCCAGGCAGTCATCCCCATGTTGCATTTGGGTTTTCTTGGGGAAGAGTTTAAAATTAGCAGTGAGGGTAAGACTTATTTTAAGATTGTGGTTAGGGAAAGAGTGAAGGTTAGGTGCTGAGGTGATGGTAAGGTTTTAATGGTGAGGGTTAATTTTGGGGTTGGGTATAGAGTTAACATAGGGTAGGGTTAGTGGAATAACTATGTGCAGGCCTATTGGAGTTTGGGGGTGTAAAGAGAGGACCTGGTGAGGTGAAGGCCTGGCATGAAACCCATGACCTTCTGGTGGATGGGCTACCATTTAGCCTGTTGAGCTAAAGATCCTCTCTTAAGATACATGCTTACTAAGTGATCAGGGAGAGGTTAGGGTTATGGTTGGGAGGTAATGCAAATTCTGTTTCATAATAATAATAACTTCAATTTATATAGTGCCTTTCACAAACTCAAGGACGCCTTACACAGAAGTTACACACTCCAACAACAACAAAAAAAGACACTAGCAGTGTGAGGTAAAGAAGAAAGTTTTCAGGTTAGCTTTGAAGGAAGAGAGAGTGGAACAGTCACGAAGCGATTGTGGTAAGGAATTCCAAAGTTTAGGAGCAGCAACACTGAATAATGAGTGGGGCGCTGTGTGAGACGGCTGCCTCTCCAGTAGCTCTGTATTTTTTAGCTCTAAACCTCTTTTTTCCACTTTTTTTACTTTTCTGCTCTTCTAACAAAGACATAGTGTATTTTACTTGTATCACTTGGATATTTTTAACTTTAACAAGCAACCAGTTTTCTCGCTTATTCGAGAGAGAGTAGCTGCTGGCCCTGAAAACAATGGGACGAGCCGGGATACGACACCCCATCCCGGCCGAGCTGAGGAGGAAACCCAGGGGCTGCAAAGCCGGAGCTAAGCTAAAGGCTAGGCTAGTGGACAACCGGCAGCGCTACAAACCATCCATTCCCTCCGTTATCATGGGGAATGTGAACTCGCTGCCGAATAAAGTCGACGAGCTATCTGCCCTGAACTATCAGCGGATTTATCGGGAGAGCAGCTTATTCATCTTTACGGAGACCTGGCTAACACACCTTGTACTGGATGCTAACGTGGACCTGTGGGGATTCACTGCTGTGAGAGCCGACAGAGATACTAACGCATGCGGGAAAAGCAAAGGTGGGGGACTCATCATTTATGTTAACAACTGCTGGTGTAACCTGGGACATATCACCGTAAAGACAGTTTTATGTTGCCCAGACTTGAAGCTGCTAGCTGTTAGTCTGCGGCCATATCTGCCGAAGGAGTTCAGTCACGTGATCACCATCGGTGTTTACATCCCTCCGAGGGTAGACGCAGCCACTGCATGTGAGAGAGGATTCAATCTATCACAGCAAGGCTGCAGACACAGCACTCTGAGGCATTTATGATCATTTCTGGGGACTTTAATCATGCTACTTTGGACTCTACTTTGGCTGCTTTTTACCAGGTTGTGGACTGTCCCACAAGGAACAACAGGACAATTGACTTGCTGTATGCTAATGTGAGGGATGCATACAAAGTCACACCCCTCCCCCCACTTGGTTTGTTTACAGCCAAAGTACACCCCCCTGGTTCAAAGGCAGTCTGCAACAACTAGCTCCATCAGGAGGTGGTCCCCTGAAATGGAAGATGCCCTCAGAGACTGCTATGACATCACGGACTGGGATGTGCTGCTTAGCCCACACTGTGAGGACACAGAGGGGCTGTCACACTGTCTGACAGATTACCTCAACTTCTGTGCAGACGTGGTCTCCCCCGCTAAGACTGTATGGTGTTACCCTAATAACAAGCCATGGGTAACACAGGAAGTCAAAGCTGTCCTCAACAGGAAGAAGGCTGCCTTCAGGAGCAGGGACAGGAAGGCGATGAAAGCAGCACAGCAGGAGGTGAAACGTTGCGTGAGGGAAGCTAAGAACAGCTACAGGAGAAAGGTGGAGCAGAAGCTGAAGGAGAACAGCATGAGGGAGGTCTGCAAAGGTGTGAAAACCATCACAGGCCACAAAACAAAGACCAGAGTCGTTGAGGGGACAGTGGAGAGGGTGAATGAGTTGAATGACTTCTTCAACCGGTTCAACCAGCCCATGTCCCCCCCCACCCTCCCCCTCACTGCAGCCATCCCTCCTTAGGTGGCACGGTGGTGTAGTGGTTAGCACAGTTGCCTCACAATAAGAAGGTTCCGGGTTCAAACCCAGCGGCCAGCGAGGGCCTTTCTGTGTGGAGTTTGCATGTTCTCCCCGTGTCTGTGTGGATTTCCTCCGGGTGCTCCAGTTTCCCCCACAATCCAAAGGCATGCAGTTAGGTTGACTTGGGGCAGCCTTGGGCTGAGGTGCCCTTGAGCAAGCTACCTGACTGCTCCCCGGGTGCTGTGGTGTGGCTGCCCACTGCTCTGAGTGTGTGCGTGTGTTCAGTGCTTCAGATGGGTTAAATGCAGAGGATGAATTTCACTGTGCTTGAAGTGTGCATGTGATGAATAAAGGTTTCTTCTTCTTCCCTCAACACACCTCCCCCCAGTCATTGCAGAAGCCCCCTCCTCCCCCACCTCAACACAGACTCCTCCATGCATTACTGCAGACCAGGTCAGAGGTCAACTGAGGAAGCTTCACCCCAGGAAAGCAGCAGGCCCAGACAAGGTGTGTCCCTGACTACTGAAGACCTGTGCTGCTGAACGGTGTGAACCACTCCAATGCATCTTCAACCTCAGCCTGCAGCTGGGGAGAGTGCCCACCCTCTGGAAGACATCATGTATCGTTCCAGTTCCCAAAAAGAATCGACCCAGCAAGCTGAACGACTTCCGACCAGTGGTACTCACTTCACATCTGATGATGTTGGAGCGGCTCTTCCTCAGCCTCCTCAGACCCCAGGTACAGCATGCCCAGAACTGTCTGCAGTTTGCGTACCGGGCAGGTGTGGAAGATGCCATCCTCTACCTGCTACACTGAGCCCACTCGCATCTGGATAAGGGAAATGGCACAGTGAGGATCCTCTTCTTGGACTTCTTGAGTGCCTTCAACACCATCCAGCCCTCTTGCTTCAGGACAAACTGAACAGGATGCAAGTGGACCCCTGCCTGGTCACCTGGATCTCCAGCTACCTCACCGACAGGCTGCAGTACGTCAGGCTGAAGGACATCACATCTGACACTGTGATTAGCAGCACTGGAGCACCCCAGGGCATGGTGCTGGCCCCTCTTCTCTTCACCCTGTACACCACGGACTTCTGTTACAACTCAGAGCTGTGTCACATTCAGAAGTTCGCCGATGGCACAGCCATCATTGGGTGCATCAGTGATGACAGAGAGGAGGAGTATAGGAGCCTGGTGAGGGACTTTGCTGTGTGTTGCAACAGGAACCATCTGCAGCTCAACACCTCGAAGACCAAGGAGCTGGTCATTGACTTTGGGAGGTCCAGACCAAGGTCACGACCAGTTCTGGTCAAGGGAGTCGAGGTGGAGGCTGTGGATTCCTACAACTACCTCGGGCTGTGACTGGACAGCAAACTGGACTGGACTTGTAACACCAATCACTTATACAGGAAGGGACAGAGCAGGCTATACTTTCTTAGGAGGCTGCGGTCCTTTAACATCTGCAGGAAACTCCTGTGGATGTTCTATCAGTCTGTGGTCGCCAGTGTCCTGTTTTACACTGTGGTGTGCTGGGGGGGCAGCACATCCAAGAAGGATACATCCAGGCTGGACAAACTGATCAGGCGGGCCGGCTCTGTGGTCGGCATGAAGCTGGACTCTCTGGTGATGGTGGCAGAGAAGAGGTCTATGGACAAACTATTGAACATCATGGATGATGCCAGTCACCCTCTGCACACCGTCATCAGCAACCAGAGGAGCCTGTTCAGTGACAGAATGCTCCTTCCCAAGTGCAGGCTTATTGATGGCTTGGTAGGCATTTCTTATGTTGCCATAGCACAGATCAATGGTTTTTGAACTGCGCATGGTGCATTTAACATATTGCTGATAATGGGGCAATGCAGTTGACATGGAGCAGCCATTAAAATCACCCAGAATTAACTTGGGTGTATCTGGGGAGGCTGTCTCCAGATCTTGTACGTGTTGATGTATAACCTCTGCAGCCGCTTTGTAATTTGCATCGGGGGGAATATAAACCAAGCACACAAAGAGCTGCCCAAACTCCCGTGGCAAGTATGTGGGTCTAAGGGAAATGGAGAGAAGTTCTAAGTTTGGGGAACTGACAGTGTGTCTGATGACATAGTGTTTACACCACTGTGTGTTAATATACATACAGAGACCGCCACCGATTGATTTCCCAGTGGCTCGCTGGTCTCTGTTGAGTCTTATTGGTGTCCCAAACCCCGGAAGGGAAATACTATCATCATTTACCATGTTATTCAGTCGCATTTTGCTGAAGCATAAAATACAACTTTCCCTGTATTCAAACAGGTGTTGTGTGGCAGTGTGTAGTTTGTTGACTTTGTTCCTCAGTGCCATCACATTAGGTAAGATGATAGTTGGGAGTGGAGGTTTGAATCCCCTTGCACGAACTCGCCGGTGGATTCCTCCTCTCGATCCTCGCTTTCTCCGACTGAATCTCCATGCTGTAGACCTAAGACATTCCAGGGGAATATCTGATGCAAGTATCCTGTCATGTTGTAGTAGTAGGCCCAGCTGCAGTAACTCCACTCTCCCATAGGTAATCTTAGAAGACTCCGTATGTATCATTAGAGAACAGAGTAGAGTGATCGCCAATAAAAGTCCGAAACAAGGCATGTTTTAACCACTGTTCATGCAAAATATAGCATTCTAATTTATAAAGTGCAAACAAGTGCACTTTAACACACAACACTTAGTACCACATCTAACAAACAAAAAAAACACGGACAAACAAAGCTCCCGCACGCGTGTCAGCCACAGAGCAGCGCCACCAGGACTGGGTGTTGGTACGTTACACCACCTACAGTAATACTATACTATATAACCTATAGTAATGACTGGACGCGGCATCTGCAACACCTGAGGGCCGTCCTTGGGTCGCTGAGGCGAGCGGGTCTCACAGCCAACCCGAAGAAGTGTGCGATTGGTCGGGTGGAAGTATGGTATCTAGGCTTCCACTTGGGCAATGGACAGATGCGTCCCCAAATTAATGACAGCAGCGATTGCAGCCTGCCCGAGGCCCAAGACCAAAAAGGGGGTGAGACAGTTCCTGGGGCTGGCTGGCTACTATCATAGGTTTATACCTAATTATTCGGACGTCACCAGCCCACTGACTGATCTCACTAAAAAGGGGGCACCAGATCCTGTCCAGTGGACAGAGCAATGCCAGAAGGCTTTCTCTGAGGTGAAGGCTGCACTGTGTGGGGGGGCCACTGTTACACTCCCCTGACTTTTCTCTCCCCTTTATGTTGCAGACGGATGCGTTGGACAGAGGGCTGGGGGCCGTTCTGTCCCAGGAGGTGGAGGGGGAGGATGGCCCAGTGCTGTACATAAGCAGAAAGCTGTCGGTGCGTGAGGGACGCTACAGCATGATAGAGGAGTGCCTAGCCATCAAGTGGGTGGTCCTCACCCTCCACTACTACCTGCTGGGACGCCCTTTCACCCTCTGTTCGGACCATGCACCCCTCCAGTGGCTCCACCACATGAAAGATGCCAACGCGCAGATTACCCGTTGGTATCTGGCACTCCAGCCCTTTAACTTCAAGGTGGTCCACAGGCCATGAGCGCAGATGGTCGTGGCGGACTTCCTCTCCCGTCGGGGGGGAGTCGGCTGCAGGCCAGACAGCTGCCTGGCCTGAGTCGGGCAGTGGGGGTATGTGGCAGCGGGGGCATGGTCAAGCATCAGTCTGTGAATGGAGGGTGGAGTCAGGGAAGGTAAGTGGCAGAATCACTACAACTGATGTCAGTTAACCTGTGTTTGTGTGTCTTCCCCAGTGACCGCGCCCTATATAAGGAGAGAGAGAGTAGAGGAAGGGAGCTCTCTCCCCAACCAGACGACTTATGAGTGTGTGCATGTATGTGTGGTGGGGAGATTGCGAAGACACTGAAAAGTGCAAAAATAAAGTGTTTTGAAAACTCAGTTCTGGCTTGCCGTACTTCTGTGCTCCACCCACCCGCTCAAAGTTTGACATCCCATTTTTGCAAGATACACAATTTCAGTTGCTCAACAGTTCGGGTCTCCTTTGTCATATTTTGAGCTTCATAATGCGCCAAATGTTTTAAATGGGAGACAGGTCTGGATTGCAGGCAGGCCAGTTTAGCGCTTGGACTCTCTTACTACAGAACCATGCAGTTTTAAGATGTGCAGAAAGCAGTTTGGCATTGTCTTGCTGAAAGAAGGAAGGCCTTCCCTGAAAAATATTTTGTCTGGATGGCAGCATGTTGCTCTGAAACATGTATATATCATTCAGCATTCATGATGCCTTCCAAGATGTGCAAGCTACCCAATGTCATGTACATTAATGCACCCTCATACCATCACAGACACTGGCTTTTGAACTGTGCACTGATGATAAGTCGGATGGTCCCTCTCCTTCTTAGCCTGGAGGACGTGATGTCCAAGATATCTAAAAAGAATTTCAGATTTCGATTCGTCAGACCTTGGGACAATTTTGCACTTTACCTCAGTCCATTGTAAAAAAGCTCGGGCCCAGAGAAGGTAGCTGTGTTTCTGGATATTGTTTATATCTAGTTTTAACTTGCATTTGTGGATGCAGAAATGAACTGTTTTCACAGATGATGGTTTTCTGAAGTGTTCCTGAGCCCATCCAGTGATTTCCACTACAGACATGTGTCTGCTTTTAATGCAGTGTCGCCTGAGGGCCTGAAGATCATAGGCATCCAATGTCAGTTTTCAGCCTTGTCTCTTGCATACAGTGATTTCTCCAGATTCTCTGAATCCTTTAATGATATTATGTACCATAGATGATGTGATCCCCAAATTCTTTGCAATTTTACATTGAGGAACATTATTCTTAAATTGTTGTACTGTTTGCCCAAGCAGTCTTTTACAGAGTGGTGAACCCCTCACCATCTTTACTTCTGAGAGACTCAGCCTCTCTGGGATGCTCTTTTTATACCCAATCATTTTACTGACCTGTTGCCAATTAACCAAATTACTTTTTTGAGCATTACACAACTTTTTCAGTCTTTTGTTGTCTCTGTCCCAAGTTTTCTGAAACGTGTTGCTGACATCAAATTCAAAATGAGCATATATTTTTCAAAAAACAATAAAATTGTTCAGTTTCAACATTTGATATGTTGTCTTTGTACTATTTTCAATGCAATGTAGGGTTTCCATGATTTGCAAATTATTGCATTCTGATTTTACTGATGTTTTACAGAGTGTTGCAACTTTTTTGGAATTGGGGTTGTATTTTGAACTTTGGTTAGAGCATGTACTTGTATTTTGAATGACGAATACATGCTACCGGATGTGTTGGCGGCTTTTCTGACTCAAATAAGCTGAAACTCTACAAGTTTAACCGTGCACTGTTTTAAAACAAGGAGATGAGAGTCAGACATGCCAATGTTAACATTCCCTTTAACATTTGGAATTGGGGTTGTATTTGTATATGTAAATACTTAATTTAATTTATCTAGAAGTTTTTTCTCTATTTTCTATTCTCTATTTATCCTGTAATAATGCTGCTGGAATCTTAATTTCCCTGAGGGAACCCTCCCCAAGGGATTAATAAAGTTCAATCTAATCTAATCTAACCCATAGATGCCAGTTTAAAACATGGGACAGTCAAAAGTCCAGAGACAGAAGATCTGAGGGAGCAGGAGGGACAGTACAAATAAATTAGCTCACAGAGATAGGAAGGGGTGAGACCATGAAGAGCTTTATAGGTTAAAAGCAAGATTTTGTATTTAATTGGAGAGATACCTGGTAACTGGTAATCAATCCAGTTCTGGTAGGGGATGGGTAAGTGGTAGAGTGTGTGTGGGGTTAGGGTTATGGAGTGGGAGATGGTAGGGTTAAGGATTAAGGGTTTGGAGAAGTTAGGGTAAGGGATTAGGTGGGTGGGGATTGTGGAGAGTTTGGGTTAGGGATTGGGAGTGGGAGAAGGTAGGGTTAGGGTAAGGGAGTGGGGGAGGTTGAGGAGGGTTAGGGATTGGGAATGGGAGAGGTTAGGGAGTAGGAAAGGCTTGGGATTAGGTGATTGGAATGGTTAGGGTAAGGAATTAGGGAAGGGAGAGGTTGTGGAGGGGTTAGGGTTGGAAGTTGGGTGTGGAGATTAGGTTGATTACTCAACTACTCAAGCAAGTAGGACGCATCTTTGCTTTGCTCCTGCTTGAGCTTTATTTTTTTTTACTTTTTCACTTAATTTCCACTATTCATTTTATTTTTCACCTTTACAAGATAAGTTAGCTTTTCAAACAAAATGCCAGGGGGCAAAAAATCCAGGAGATCCTGCAGAAAATGCACAGAACTAGAACAGAGGATTTCTATCCTGGAATCAAAGATTGATGCCCTGCTAAAGACGGACGAACTAAGAGAGATATCTTACGAAAGGAGTACAGAAACAGTGGCTGAGAATGCAGAGATTGCACCCCGACAGGCCGAGGGCATTGCAGATCGAGTGGATGAATACATCGATTTAACAGAGCAAAATGTGAGTACAGAAAACTGGCACACGATGGGTGGCAGGCCCAAAAATAAAAACAGAAGAGTAATTACCTCAACATTCGTTCTGATACTATGCAACCCATGCTCCACAGCCATGCTATTAGAAATAGAGCCAGGTTTACAAACTACAATAGGATTTACAGTCCTAAGGAAAATCCACAGCCCATAAGGCTTCAGAACAAATTTGAATGCCTCAGGGATGTGGAAGCGGAATTTTCAGGCGGACAAGCACATAATAGAAAGAGGTCGCACCACAACCGAACAGCTGTGGGAAGAGGCAAAAAGCAGCTCGTAACACCACCTGATCCCACAACCCTTGTTCTTGGTGATTCCACTGTAAAGGATATGAGATGATTATCTGCTGCCTTCCAAATGCATCCATCTCTGACACCAAAGACAGCATTTTGAAACTCATGTTCGAGCATAAAACTATCAAATGTATTGTTGTGCATGTGGGAGCAAATTATGTTTTCAGAGAACAGCTGTTTGTCCAAGATGATTTCAGAAAACTTTTTTTCTGACCTCTATAAGACTAGAATACAATCTTTTATCAGTGGCCCACTCCCTGCAAGGGGAAGTTTTGCATTTACTAGACTCTTCAGTCTTAACACCTGGCTTGGAAAAACTTGTTTTTCATTTGGTATGAAGTTCATAGACAATTTTAACCTTTTCTGGAATCGCAGAGAAGTCTTCAGGCCAAATAGCACTGAACTCAGCTGGATTGGGACCAAAGTTTTGGCTGATCACTACAGCCTCTCTCTCCAGCATGCATTCTTTTCTTAGCCAACATTGGGCAGAACTGCTGATAAGTGCTCACAGACTGACCCAGTTACAGATATCAACAAAACCTCTGCAAAGCCAAAACAACTACCCATGCAAGCACAGCAGAGATGCTTCAACAAGGACACACAGCCATCTGGGGCAGACTGCCAAGGTTATCAACAATCACATGAAGAATGTGAGCATGTTGTTAACAATGGGTAGCCACAGATATCTGCATCGCCCATCCAGATTGAGGACCTGACCAAAGACAATCATGCCAAGGCTGCATCATCCACATCTCGACCCCATGCAAGTATCACAGAGACTGTCAGGGAGACAGTCACCACAGAGACAGTCATGGAAACACTCACAAAGACCTCACCAAAGCCCCAATCTCAGTCTCACTCTTCTGACTTTATTGTACCATCCCCGTCTCCCCCCTGCATGGATTGCCTGAAAAGTATGCAGAGATTGGCAGCAATGGCTGCACTCTTTTTCTTTTTCCAGCCCAAATAATTCGCGACAAGCAGTGTACCCAGTTCATCGAAAATCAACCAACAAACTGAACTGTGTTTGCCCAGGACTTTCAGCTGGCTACCAATCTTTTTCACCATCTAAAAAATACATGACATCTCCAATCCTTCCCCCTCCCAACCTCATGGAATATACAGAGAGTCTTGTATGATGTGCTGTGGGTCCCTGCATTTGGTGTAGTTTTGAAAACAAGCTGGGATCCAGTATGCCTATGTCATTCTCTATTCCTGTGTTGATAAGAAATAGAAAACATAGAGCATATTTAACCCAGGGGGTAAACCAGTCTAGTCTCCTTCCTGTTTCAAAACAACATCAGAGTGCCCAAGCGGATATTACTTCTAGACTTTCTGTAAAGCTAGCTCTTCTGAACGTTAGATCACTTTCAAACAAGTCATTTTTAATTAATGATCTTATTTGCAAACACAATCTTGATTTTTTGCTTCCAACTGAAACATGGCTGGATCAAGCAAAGAGTGCTACCACCCTTATTGAAGCAGCTCCCCCAAATTTTAATTTCATGAGTGCTACCCGACATGGGAAGGGTGGAGGGATCGCAAATATATTCAAAGCCTCTTTTCAATGTAAACAGTCCTCACTTGGTGATTTTACATCCTTTGAACACTTATGTGCACTTGTTACATGCTCTCCTAACATATTGTTATTAACTATTTACAGGCCTCCGAGACATTCAGCCAAAGTTTTTTTGGAAAAGTTTGGTGAATTGTTGTCAGTCATTTGCTTAGAGTTTGACTGTCTTATTATATCTGGGGATTTTAACTTGCATGTAGATAATCCTGAAAACACTTATGCCAGAGAACTACTTGCACTTATTGACAACTTCAACCTAGTACAACATGTACAGGGGCTGACCCACTCTCGTGGTCATACCCTTGACCTTGTTATCGCAAAGGGTCTTACTGTTTCTACTATTGTTGTTGACCTGGCCTTATCTGATCATTTCTGTGTTTTCTCTGATGTTTCTATGTCCCCTCACATTCAGAACAGCTCAATGACTATGGGTAGGAGAGTCATAAATGACAACACGTGTTCTCTTTGAGCAAGCTCTCTCACGGATCTCAACTAAAATGTCAGACTCTGTAGATGACTTACTGGAAATTTTTAATTTAACTATGACCCAAATTATGGATGATATTGCTCCATTCAAAATCAAAAGAGTCAATGACAAGCAGAAAGCACCATGGAAGCAATACCCAGCTGTTAAACTGCTAAAGAGAGAATGTAGGAAGACTGAAAGAAAATGGCGCAAATCTAAACTTCACATCCATTATCAAATTCATAAAGAGATGCTTTGTAAATATAATTATGAAATTGGTAAAGCAAGACAGTCTTTCTTCTCCAACATCATCAACAGGAACATGAACAATGCCCGTGTGCTATTTTCAACAGTAGAGAACCTAACTAATCCCCCACCACAATTAGCACCTGAACTTCTCTCAGTTAATAAATACAATGAGTTTGCATCCTTCTTCAAAGGTAAAATTGATAAAATATGGCAGAATATTGCTCATAATATATCTCAGTTGCAAATAACTGAAAAGCTGCAATCACCAGTGACGCAGACAGACAATTTCCACACAATGTCAGAATTTTGTTTGATTGATTGATTACGAGACTCTTGAAAAAACTGTACAATATCTCAGTTCTTCAACATCTGAATTGGACATTCTGCCCACCAACTTTAAGTCTGTTCTTTACCTCATAATTACAGATGTGCTTCAGATCATAAATACATCCCTAGAGACTGGCATTTTTCCTGTGTCCCTGAAAAAAGCTGTTGTAAAGCCCCTACTTAAAAAAAATAATCTGGATGCTTCAGTATTGAACAACTACAGACCAATATCAAATCTACCATTCATCGGGAAAATCCTTGAAAAAATTGTCTTCAATCAATTAATTGCCTTCTTGATATCAAACAGCTGCTTTGATAACTTTCAGTCAGGATTTCGTGCCAATCACAGCACTGAAACAGCGCTGATTAAAGTTATAAATGACATATGTCTTAATACTGATGCAGGCTGGACCTCAGTGCAGCTTTTGATACTGTTGATCACAACATACTGCTATATCGAATTGAACACTGGGTTGGGTTGACGAGTAAAGTTATCTCATCTCATTCTCATCTCATTATCTCTAGCCGCTTTATCCTGTTCTACAGGGTCACAGGCAAGCTGGAGCCTATCCCAGCTGACTACGGGTGAAAGGCGGGGTACACCCTGGACAAGTTGCCAGGTCATCACAGGGCTGACACATAGACACAGACAACCATTCACACTCACACCTACGGTCAATTTAGAGTCACCAATTAACCTAACCTGCATGTCTTTGTACTGTGGGGGAAACCGGAGCACCCGGAAGAAACCCACGCGGACACGGGGAGAACATGCAAACTCCACACAGAAGGGCCCTCGCCGGCCCCGGGGCTCGAACCCAGGACCTTCTTGCTGTGAGGCGACAGCGCTAACCACTACACCACCGTGCCGCCCTGAGTAAAGTTATCAATTGGTTAAAATAATACTTAAAAGATAGAAGCTTCTTTGTTACCATGGGAAATTGTACCTCAACATCAATGTCCTTGACCTGTAGTGTCCCCCAGGGGTCGATCCTTGGACCATTACTATTCAACCTTTATATGCTCCCACTTGGACAAATTATCAAGAACAACTCAATTTTGTATCACTGCTATGCAGATGACACCCAAATTTATTTTGCTCTATCACCTAATGATTATGCCCCCCTTGAATGTCTCTACCAGTGTATCAACCAAATCAACAACTGGATGTCACAAAATTTTCTTCAGCTGAACACAGATAAAACAGAAGTAATTCTATTTGGGGAAAAAAGATGAAAGACTCAGGATTACCACTATTCTTGACACAAAGGGGAGTAAAACAAAAGATATGGTTAAAAATCTTGGTGTTTTCATTGACAGCGAGCTAAACTTTGACAGTCACATGAAAGCAATGACTAAATTGGCATTTTATCACCTAAAAACATTTCCAAACTAAGAGGACTTGTGTCAAAAAATGATCTGGAAAAACTTATACATGCCTTCATCTCTAGTAGGGTTAACTACTGCAATGGCCTTTTCACAGGCCTGCCAAAAAAGACCATCAAACGACTTCAGGTGATTCAAAATGCAGTGGCTAGGGTTCTCACACAAACAAAAAGAACAGAGCACATTACTCCAATTCTAAGGTCCCTTCACTGGCTTCCAGTAAGCTACAGAATTGACTTTAAAGCATTGCTGCTGGTGTACAAATCTCTAAATGGTACAGGGCCCAATTACCTCTCTGATATGTAGCAGTGGCCTAACCCAATCAGATCTACCAGATCACAGCAGCAAAATTTACTGGTAAAACCTGTTAAAACAAAGTGTGGTGAAGCAGCTTTTAGCTACTATGCAGTACAGCTAGGGAACCAACTCCCAGAGGACATAAAAATGCTCCTGCTGTTGGCAGCTTCAAATCTAGACTAAAGACCAAGCTGTTCTCAGATGCTTTCTGCTAACTGATAAATATCATCATCTTTACATGTTTTAAACTTTACTTAACTTTTACAGTCTTTGCATGTTTTAAACTTTAACTTTTATTCCATTTTTTATTCTGCTGTTTTATTACTGAACTTTTACTTCATTTTATTACTTTATTTCTACTATTGTTTAATTCTCATATTTTTATTTTTCTCTCTTCTTCCCCCTTTATTTTATGTAATTTTATTTTCTATTGTTTACTGTTTTGCCTTTATCTCTGTAAAGCACATTGAACTGCCACTGTGTATGAAATGTGCTATATAAATAAACTTGCCTTGCCTTGATTAGACCCCCTGTATGGTAGAGAATTAAAAACCAGTGATAAGTGCTCACATAAGTATGCCAAACCATAAAATAATAATCAAAAATAAAATAATTTCCACCGCTCATGACACATCTATAAGTGCGTCAAATAAATGTTATAAAGTAGAATATGTCATGCAATTGACTGATTGATTGCTTTAATCTGAACAGTAAAGAAAGGGGAAAAAAAGCAATAATCAAAGCATCATCATGAACAAACAGAATAGCGTAGCCACAAGGCAATAACACAAAAATGTTCAGAAAGGATTAGGAAGAAGTAAATAACTTATCAAATCCTAACCCTCTATACCACCACTACTCAAACGTCACTTTATGCCATAATAAAAATATATATAAAAGAAAACATACCAAGACATACCAACATGGTACAAGATAGATCAAATCATATATACAGATACTTATTTTTTATACAGTGGGGCAAAAAAGTATTTAGTCAGTCACCAATTGTGCAAGTTCTCCCACTTAAAAAGATGAGAGAGGCCTGTAATTTTCATCATAGGTATACCTCAACTATGAGAGACAGAATGAGAAAAAAAATCCAGAAAATCATATTGTCTGATTTTTAAAGAATTTATTTGCAAATTATGGTGGAAAATAAGTATTTGGTCAATAACAAAAGTTCATCTCAATACTTTGTTATATACCCTTTGTTGGCAAATGACAGAGGTCAAACGTTTTCTGTAAGTCTTCACAAGGTTTTCACACACTGTCGCTGGTATTTTGGCCCATTCCTCCATGCAGATTTCCTCTAGAGCAGTGATGTTTTGGGGCTGTCGCTGGGCAACACGGACTTTCAACTCCCTCCAAAGATTTTCTATGGGGTTAAGATCTGGAGACTGGCTAGGCCACTCCAGGACCTTGAAATGCTTCTTACAAAGCCACTCCTTCATTGCCCGGGCGGTGTGTTTGGGATCATTGTCATGCTGAAAGACCCAGCCACGTTTCATCTTCAGTGCCCTTGCTGATGGAAGGAGGTTTTCACTCAAAATCTCACGATACATGGCCCCTTTCATTCTTTCCTTTACAAGGATCAGTCGTCCTGGTCCCTTTGCAGAAAAACCGCCCCAAAGCATGATGTTTCCAACCCCATGCTTCACAGTAGGCATGGTGTTCTTTGGATGCAACTCAGCATTCTTTCTCCTCCAAACACGACAAGTTGAGTTTTTACCAAAAAGTTCTATTTTGATTTCATCTGACCATATGACATTCTCCCAATCCTCTTCTGGATCATCCAAATGCTCTCTAGCAAACTTCAGACGGGCCTGGACATGTACTGGCTTAAGCAGGGGGACACGTCTGGCACTGCAGGATTTGAGTCCCTGGCTGCGTAGTGTGTTACTGATGGTAGCCTTTGTTACTTTGGTCCCAGCTCTCTGCAGGTCATTCACTAGGTCCCCCCGTGTGGTTCTGGGATTTTTTTCTCACCGTTCTTGTGATCATTTTGACCCCACGGGGTGAGATCTTGCGTGGAGCCCCAGATCGAGGGAGATTATCAGTGGTCTTGTATGTCTTCCATTTTCTAATAATTGCTCCCACAGTTGATTTCTTCACACCAAGCTGCTTACCTATTGCAGATTCAGTCTTCCCAGCCTGGTGCAGGTCTACAATTTTGTTTCTGGTGTCCTTTGACAGCTCTTTGGTCTTGGCCATAGTGGAGTTTGGAGTGTGACTGTTTGAGGTTGTGGACAGGTGTCTTTTATACTGATAACGAGTTCAAACAGGTGCCATTAATACAGGTAATGAGTGGAGGACAGAGGAGCCTCTTAATGAAGTTGTTACAGGTCTGTGAGAGCCAGAAATCTTGCTTGTTTGTAGGTGACCAAAAATTTATTTTACCAAGGAATTAACGAATTAATTCATTAAAAATCCTACAATGTGATTTCCTGGATTCTTTCCCCCCATTCTGTCTCTCATAGTTGAAGTGTACCTATGATGAAAATTACAGGCCTCTCATCTTTTTAAGTGGAAGAACTTGCACAATTGGTGGCTGACTAAATACTTTTTTGCCCCACTGTATATACACTACCGTTCAAAAGCTTGAGGTCACTTTGAAATTTCCTTATTTTTGAAAGAAAAGCACTGTTCTTTTCAATGAAGATCACTTTAAACTAATCAGAAATACACTCTATACTTTGCTAATGTGGTAAATGACTATTCTAGCTGCAAATGTCTGGTTTTTGGTGCAATATCTACATAGGTGTATAGAGGCCCATTTCCAGCAACTATCACTCCAGTGTTCTAATGGTACAATGTGTTTGCTCATTGCCTCAGAAGGTGAATGGATGATTAGAAAACCCTTGTACAATCATGTTAGCACAGCTGAAAACAATTTAGCTCTTTAGAGAAGCTATAAAACTGAGCTTCCTTTGAGCAGATTGAGTTTCTGGAGCATCACATTTGTGGGGTCAATTAAATGCTCAAAATGGGCAGAAAAATGTCTTGACTATATTTTCTATTCATTTTACAACTTATGGTGGTAAATAAAAGTGTGACTTTTCATGGAAAACACAAAATTGTCTGGGTGACCCCAAACTTTTGAATGGTAGTGTATGTCTAATATATATATATATATATATATATATATATATATATATATATATATATATATATATATTATGGCATGCCATTCAGGAAATTAATCTTTGAATATATTGAATGAATCCCCGAATATATTGAAATATATATGTGTGTGTGTGTGTGTATATATATATATATATATAGTGGTGCTTGAAAGTTTGTGAACCCTTAAGAATTTTCTATATTTCTGCATAAATATGACCTAAAACATCATCAGATTTTCACACAAGTCGTAAAAGTAGATAAAGAGAACCCAGGTAAACAAATGAGACAAAAATATTATACTTGGTCGTTTATTTATTGAGGAAAATGATCCAATATTACATATCTGTGAGTGGCAAAAGTAAGTGAACCTTTGCTTTCAGTATCTGGTGTGACCCCCTTGTGCAGCAATAACTGCAACTAAACGTTTCCGATAACTGTTGATCAGTCCTGCACACTGGCTTGGAGGAATTTTAGCCCATTCCTCCGTACAGAACAGCTTCAACTCTGGGATGTTGGTGGGTTTCCTCACATGAACTGCTCGCTTCAGGTCCTTCCACAACATTTCGATTGGATTAAGGTCAGGACTTTAACTTGGCCATTCCCAAACATTCACTTTATTCTTCTTTAACCCTTCTTTGGTAGAATGACTTGTGTGCTTAGGGTCGTTGTCTTGCTGCATGACCCACCTTCTCTTGAGATTCAGTTCATGGACAGATTTCCTGACATTTTCCTTTAGAATCCGCTGATATAATTCAGAATTCATTGTTCCATCAATGATGGCAAGCCGTCCTGGCCCAGATGCAGCAAAACAGGCCCAAACCATGATACTACCACCACCATGTTTCACAGATGGGATAAGGTTCTTATGCTGGAATGCAGTGTTTGCCTTTCTCTAAACATAACACTTCTCATTTAAACCAAAAAGTTCTATTCTGCTCTCATCCGTCCACAAAACATTTTTCCAATAGCCTTCTGACTTGTCCACATGATCTTTAGCAAACTGCAGACAAGCAGCAATGTTCTTTTTGGAGAACAGTGGCTTTCTCCTTGCACCCCTGCCATGCACACCATTGTTGTTCAGTGTTCTCCTGATGGTGAACTCATGAACATTAACATTAGCCAATGTGAGAGAGGCCTTCAGTTGCTTAGAAGTTACCCTGGGGTCCTTTGTGACCTCACTGACTATTACATGCCTTGCTCTTGGAGTGATCTTTGTTGGTCGACCACTCCTGGGGAGGGTAACAATGGTCTTGAATTTCCTCCATTTGTACACAATCTGTCTGACTGTGGATTGGTAGAGTCCAAACTCTTTAGAGATGGTTTTGTAACCTTTTCCAACCTGATGACCATCAACAACGCTTTTTCTGAGGTCCTCAGAAATCTCTTTTGTTCGTGCCATGATACACGTCCACAAGCATGTGTTGTGAAGATCAGACTTTGATAGATCCCTGTTCTTTAAATAAAACAGGGTGCCCACTCACACCTGAATGTCATCCCATTGATTGAAAACACCTGACTCTAATTTCACTTTCGAATGAACTGCTAATCCTAGAGGTTCACATACTTTTGCCACTCACAGATATGTAATATTGGATCATTTTCCTCAATAAATAAATAACCAAGTATAATATTTTTGTCTCATTTGTTTACCTGGGTTCTCTTTATCTACTTTTAGGACTTGTGTGACAATCTGATGTTGTTTTCGGTCATATTTATGCAGAAATATAGACAATTCTAAAGGGTTCACAAACTTTCAAGCACCACTGTGTGTGTATATATATATATATAATGTTTGTGTGTGTGTATATATGTGTGTGTGTGTGTGTGTGTGTGTGTGTGTGTGTATATATATATATATATATGCATATATTAATATATATATATAATACATATATACAGTACATACATATAAATATACACATCCATACATACACACACACCCATAATATATAATTTTGTGTGTAAATATACAACCCCGATTCCAAAAAAGTTGGGACAAAGTACAAATTGTAAATAAAAACAATGCAATAATTTACAAATTTCAAAAACTGATATTGTATTCACAATAGAACATAGACAACATATCAAATGTTGAAAGTGAGACATTTTGAAATTTCATGCCAAATATTGGCTCATTTGAAATTTCATGACAGCAACACATCTCAAAAAAGTTGGGACAGGGGCAATAAGAGGCTGGAAAAGTTAAAGGTACAAAAAAGGAACAGCTGGAGGACCAAATTGCAACTCATTAGGTCAATTGGCAATAGGTCATTAACATGACTGGGTATAAAAAGAGCATCTTGGAGTGGCAGCGGTTCTCAGAAGTAAAGATGGGAAGAGGATCACCAATCCCCCTAATTCTGCGCCGACAAATAGTGGAGCAATATCAGAAAGGAGTTCGACAGTGTAAGATTGCAAAGAGTTTGAACATATCATCATCTCCAGTGTATAATATCATCAAAAGATTCAGAGAATCTGGAAGAATCTCTGTGTGTAAGGGTCAAGGCCGGAAAACCATACTGGGTGCCCGTGATCTTCGGGCTCTTAGACAGCACTGCATCACATACAGGCATGCTTCTGTATTGGAAATCACAAAATGGGCTCAGGAATATTTCCAGAGAATATTATCTGTGAACACAATTCACCGTGCCATCCGCCATTGCCAGCTAAAACTCTATAGTTCAAAGAAGCCGTATCTAAATGTGATCCAGAAGTGCAGACATCTTCTCTGGGCCAAGGCTCATTTAAAATGGACTGTGGCAAAGTGGAAAACTGTTCTGTGGTCAGACGAATCAAAATTTGAAGTTCTTTATGGAAATCAGGGACGCAGTGTCATTCGGACTAAAGAGGAGAAGGACGACACAAGTTGTTATCAGCGCTCAGTTCAGAAGCCTGCATCTCTGATGGTATGGGGTTGCATTAGTGCATGTGGCATGGGCAGCTTACACATCTGGAAAGACACCATCAATGCTGAAAGGTATATCCAGGTTCTAGAGCAACATATGCTCCCATCCAGACGTCGTCTCTTTCAGGGAAGACCTTGCATTTTCCAACATGACAATGCCAAACCACATACTGCATCAATTATAGCATCATGGCTGCATAGAAGAAGCATCCGGGTACTGAACCATTATCAAATCCATAAAGAGATGCTTTGTAATTATAATTATGAAATTCATAAAGCAAGACAGTCTTTCTTCTCCAACATCATCAGCAGGAATATGAACAATGCCCGTGTGCTATTTTCAACAGTAGAGAACCTAACTAATCCCCCACCACAATTAGCAGCTGAACTTCTTTCAGTTAATAAATGCAATGAGTTTGCATCCTTTTTCAAAGGTAAAATTGATAAAATACGGCAGAATATTCCTCATAATATATCTCAGTTGCAAAAAATTGAAAAACTGCAATCACCAATGACACAGATAACTACAACACAATGTCAGAATTTTGTTTAATTGATTATGAGACTCTTGAAAAAACTGTACAAAATCTCAGTTCCTCAACATCTGAATTGGACATTTGGCCAACAACTTTTTTAAGTCTGTTCTTCATCTTATAATTACAGATGTGCTTCAAATTATAAATACATCCCTGGAGACTGGCGTTGTTCCTGTGTCCCTGAAAAAAGCTGTTGTAAAGCCCCTACTTAAAAAAAAATAATCTGGATCCTTCAGTATTAAATAACTACAGGCCAATATCAAATTTACCATTCATTGGGAAAATCCTTGAAAAAATTGTCTTCAATCAATTAACTGCCTTCTTGATAGCAAACAGCCGTTTTGATAATTTTCAGTCAGGATTTCGTGCCAATCATAGCACTGAAACAGCGCTGATTAAAGTTATAAATGACATACGTCTTGATACTGATGCAGGCAAAACATCGGTCCTGGTATTACTGGACCTCAGTGCAGCTTTTGATACTGTTGATCACAACATACGGCTATATCGACTTGAACACTGGGTTGGATTGACTGGTAAAGTTATCAATTGTTTAAATTCATACTTAAAAGATAGAAGCTTCTTTGTTACCCTGGGAAATTGTTCCTCAACGTCAATGTCCTTGACCTGTGGTGTCCCCCAGGGGTCGATTCTTGGACCATTACTTTTCAACCTTTATATGCTCCCACTTGGGCAAATTATCAATAAAAATTCAATTTTGTATCACTACTATGCAGATGACACCCAAATTTATTTTGCTCTATCACCAAATGATTATGCCCCCCTTGAATGTCTCTACCAGTGTATCGATCAAATCAACAGCTGGATGTCACAAAATTTTCTTCAGCTGAACACAGATAAAACAGAAGTAATTCTATTTGGAAAAAAAGATGAAAGACCCAGGATTACCACTATTCTTGACACAAAAGGGATTAAAACTAAAGAAATGGTTAAAAATCTTGGTGTTTTCATTGACAGCGAGCTAAACTTTGACAGTCACATGAAAGCAATCACTAAAACGGCATTTTATCACCTAAAAAACATTTCCAAACTAAGAGGACTTATGTCAAAAGATGATCTGGAAAAACTAATACATGCCTTCATCTCTAGTAGAGTTGATTACTGCAATGGCCTTTTCACAGGCCTGCCAAAAAAGACCATCAAATGACTTCAGCTGGTTCAAAATGCAGCGGCTAGGGTTCTCACATGAACAAAAAGAACAGAGCACATTACTCCAATTCTAAGGTCCCTTCACTGGCTTCCAGTAAGCTACAGAATTGACTTTAAAGCATTGCTGCTGGTGTACAAATCTCTAAATGGTCCAGGGCCCAATTACCTCTCTGAGATATTGCAGCGGCCTAACCCAATCAGATCTACCAGATCGCAACAGAAAAATTTACTATTAAAACCAGTTGTTAAAACAAAGTGTGGTGAAGCAGCTTTTAGCTACTATGCAGTACAGCTATGGAACCAACTCCCAAAGGACATTAAAAATGCTCCTGCTGTTGGCAGCTTCAAATCTAGGTTAAAGACCAAGCTGTTTTCAGATGCTTTCTGTTAAATAATTAATATTGTCTTCTTTACATTTTTTATAATCTTTACTTTCTCTACATGTTTTAAATTTACTTGAACTTTAACTTTATTCTATTTTATTCTGCTGGTTTCTTTTTTTTTCTTTTTCTCCTATTTGAACTACTACTTCATTTTATTATTTTATTTCTACTACTGTTTAATTCTTATTTTCTTTTAATTCTTTTAATTCTTTTTAATTAATTGTTTAATTCTTATCATATTATATATTAGAATAAAAATAAAATTATTTTATGTAATTTTATTTCTCTATTGTTTACTGTTTTGTTTTTACTTCTGTAAAGCACATTGAACTGCCATTGTGTATGAAATGTGCTATATAAATAAACTTGCCTTGCCTTGCTTTGAACTGGCCAGCCTGCAGTCCAGATCTTTCACCCATAGAAAACATTTGGCGCATCATAAAACAGAAGATACGACAAAAAAGACCTAAGACAGTTAAGCAACTAGAATCCTACATTAGACAAGAATGGGTTAACATTCCTATCCCTAAACTTGAGCAACTTGTCTCCTCAGTCCCCAGACGTTTACAGACTGTTGTAAAGAGAAAAGGGGATGTCTCACAGTGGTAAACATGGCCTTGTCCCAACTTTTTTGACGTGTTGTTGTCATGAAATTTAAAATCACCTAATTTTTCTCTTTAAATGATACATTTTCTCAGTTTAAACATTTGATATGTCATCTATGTTCTATTCTGAATAAAATATGGAATTTTGAAACTTCCACATCATTGCATTCCGTTTTTATTTATAATTTGTACTTTGTCCCAACTTTTTTTTGGAATCGGGGTTGTATATCCATACGTACCCATACACACACACACACACACACACACACACACACACACACACACACACACACACATTATCAATAGAATGTTACTGTAATTCCTCCTCCCTATACCTCATAAAGATCTGTTCCTTATACCTTTTTTTGAACTGGTTTATAGTTGTACATTTCATGAGCTCCACATTCAAACAATTATGACAAAGGGGGTTAGTATGGGGTCACTGGTTAAAAAAAATCATTCAAGGAGGATATATTGTGAGATTAAGTTATGGACAATGCCATGTGCAAGCTTGGAACTTTGGGTTAAAGGACAGCCATTCTAACCACTGAACTAAATCTCTAAAGGTATAAGGTTACTCATAAGTGGCAAAAAAAGAAGGGATGAGAGAGGTGTCCAACTCTATAGTAAAAAGCGGTTATGCTTTGTAATTAATTTTTTATTTTCTTTCTCATTCAGTCCATTTTGAAAAATTGTATTAAATTTTACTATCCAAGATCTTTTTGCTCTTTTTCTTTGCAGGTGTGTCCAGCCTGAATTCACTTCAAGACCTGAGCTCTGGAGGTTGGAGACGACATATCTTTGGAAGTGAGTGACCAGGTAAGTGTTTTGTTTTTGGGTATCTTGTGTAGGTGTTGCTTTGAGATGTGTGCATAGTGTGTTCTCAGTTTCTTCTATGTAAATCATTTGGCAGAGTGAACAGGTGATGGCATAGACCAGGTTGGGGGTATCCAGACTGATGGATTTGGAGGGGACCAAAAGGTGAATTTGTGGATTAGTGACAAATTGTAGGGGTCGGAAATGTATTGTTTCTATTGGGTTTAGGAGGGAGGTGCCAGGTGAAAGAGGTATGAACTAGAAGATCTTTGAGGTTTTTATTATGTTTGTAGGTGGATATGAGAATGTGGTTATGGAAAGTTTGGTGTTCTGTGGAGAAGTGAGTGAAGTTCTAAGTTGTTTATGTAGGAATGGTATATCTTGAGAGAAACTGGTGACGAGGGGGATCAGAGGGGGTTTGGGAAGGTGTATTGGTGAGTGAGTGGGAACGAGCCTTGCTGGTGTTTGATTTTTAATGTAGCGGAGGAAGTGTTTGGAATAATGTCTGGTGTGTAGAGATTTGAAAAGTATGGAAATGGTGTAGTCAAAGTCATCTGAAAAGGAGCAGATATGGTGGAACTGGATGATTTGTGATTTAATAATTCCTTTGAATGTATGTTTGGATGGTTACTGTGTTTTATGAAGAAGGCAATGTGTATTGATGGGTTTGAAGAAAACTTTAGTGCTAAATTTCTTGTGAGTTGGGGAAATGAGTATGAAGAAAACGGTTGTGTCTAAGAAATTGACCAATTCAGGCTGGATGGTGACTTTAAGTTGAACAGAAGGATGGTGAGAGTTGAGAATTTCTAAAAAGTTATCGAAACCCGGTTGGGAATATGGCCTAGCTCCAATCATGTCATCTAGGAAATGGAAGAAGAAAGTGGGTTGTAGTGGGCATTTGGATAAGGCAGCTTGTTCCCACTCACTCACGTACAGTATATGTTGGCAAATGAAGCTGCAAGACTCTGACCCATGGCAGTCCTGTGAATTTGTAAGGAATATTTATTGTCAAACAGGAAGTAATTGTGTATGTGAGACATATTTCTGTTAATTGAAAGAGTATGTGATCTGGTCTGGTGGGGTCTGGATATTTATGGAATGTGTTGTGTAGGGCTTGTAGGCCCATGGGTGTATGGATGTTGGTGTATAAGCTGTCTACATCAAGGGTGAAGTGGAGAGTGTGGTTGGGGGCTGCCATGGGTCAGATTCTGTCCAGGAAGTTGTAGGTGTCTTTAATGTAGGAAGGGTGTTTGGTGGAGAGGGGGGGATTTGATAGTGGTCAATGAATATTGATACATTGTCGGTGGTACTATTACAGTCGGAAACAATAGGTCTTCCAGGGAGAACTACAAAGGGAACATCTGTTTCTGGGGGTTTATGAATTTTAGGAAGGTCGTCAAACTGGCATGGGTAGGGTTGATGTGGGCCAAATAGGAATATTTTCTGTTTTGAATTCAAGGTTCTAACTAGGCCTCTTCAGCATATCGGGCCAATATGCAATGTTTCCTTACCGCTATGCCCACAATATTTTCAAGACGCCTGAAAAGTTGCCACTACACCAATAAAAAGACTGTGGCTACCTCCGCTGATAGATGGCTTAAAAACTGATGTCAAAAGTGGTGTTTATTACAAAATTCAGTCCAAAAGTAAATACGGTTACAAAATGCATCTTTGGAGAACTGGAAACCTTTTACTGTAATCTTAAACTGTAGAAATATGTTACATTTTGGCACCATAAACACTGGTACACCCTTCAAACACTGTAAGAGCTTGGTGACCCTATCAGCAAGGTGCCCTATCATTTGAACATTGAATGCTAATGCGCAGCTTTGCCCTGACAAGTCTCATTTTTCTTCCTCTGAAGTGCACATATCAAAATAAGTCTTTGTTGCAATACATGTTAAATCAATAAAAGTCCTTCTTGAAAGTGCATTAATGTTCTTCAATACATCAATAAAAGTCCTTTTCTATATCTTATAGGTTCAAATGAACAAACTCAAAAGTGTGATTGACAGGGTCATCTACACTCCCACCAAATCCGGAGTTAATGTCACAACAGGAATGAATGATTTCAATCTAAAATGACCCTGGATAAGCATTCCATAACAATGTAACTTCAAACAACCCATTTAAAGTATGCACCATACATACATCTTAAATCATAAATTGTTCAAACACATTTTTAACACAGTGCAGATTAAATACCTTTAGCTCATCAATTAGCTTCTTTTAAATCATGAAATGACCTGTTTTTAACATATTAAATGACATTGTAAATCATAAAGTGACCTTTTAAACCATGGGTCCATTTTACGTCATGAGTCTTCAAACCTACATGTAAGGTCCTCTAAAATAGGCAGAAGTGTGGATGATGCAAAACTTTTTATTTTAGATAAAATATATAAACACTTGGAGAAACCTGGCTCCCATGCCAGGCTTTTATTTGCAGATTTTTCTTCTGCTTTCAATAAAATGCAGCCGCATATTTTGATTGAGAGAATGAAAAATGACTTTCAATTACCAAATCAATTACTGCTTTTGATTTTAAATTTCTTAACAGATAGAAGTCAGAGAGTCTTAGTAAATGGTCATTTGTCTCAACCAATCACTTCAAATACTGGCTCACCACAAGGATGTGTACTCTCTCCCCTGCTATTTATTCTATATACAGACAGCTGTAGGTCTTCCCAGCAAGGAAGCTACCTGGTTAAGTTTTCAGATGACACTGCACTGCTATCCCTGTTCCAAGGTCCACAATCAACTCATGGGCCAACACTGACATCATTTGTGAAGTGGTGCGACGATAACTTTCTAGACTTGAACGTAGATAAAACAAAGGAGCTCATAATAGATTTTAGGAGAGCGAAGGCCGAATCAAAGGCAAGTGTCATACATGGGGGGGGGAAGTTGAAATAGTTGATTCTTACAAATACTTAGGCACAATATTTGATAGTGACCTGAACTTTCATTTAAATGCAGAGACAATTGTTAAAAAGGGACAGCAGAGAATTCATCTACTGAGGAAGCTTAACTCCTTCAGTGTCTCTAAAACCATTTTGTGTAATTTTTATCAGTCTTTTATTGAAAGTCTTTTAACGTTTTCTTTTTTATGTTGGTTTAACACTTTGTCAGTCAAAGACAAAAACAGTCTTAGTAGTATTGTTAACACCTCATCAAGGATTATTGGAACACACCTTAACGGTTTGAGCGCTCTGTTTAACAAACAGGCAGTCCAAAAGGCTAGAAGTATCATTAGCCAACCTGACCATGTGTTAAGTGGTCAGTTTTCTTTAATGCCCTCTGGGAGGCGCTATTACTCGGTCAGAGCGAAAACAAATAGGTACTCAAATTCTTTCATCCCTGTAAGTATTAGATTATTAAATAAGAGGGTAGGGATAGAGTACACCAATGAGAACTTGATTTTTTAAATGCTGGCTATCACTGTCAGGGTAGGGTGTGATGTTTGACTGGATGTGTGTATATTGGATGTATGTGTATATGTCTTGTGTTCTCTTAATAATTTTTAATTTATTGTTGTCTGATGGAGACTGAGCTGTAAACTAAATTGCCCATTGATGGGACAAATAAAGTAATCTTGAATAACACTGTATTTTATACTCTATATTGGATTGCCCTATTTTCTGTGTAATTAACTCCATTTACCATAATGCCTTGTGGTTTGGAATATTTTCACTGTTCTGATGTGTTGTGACGTTCTGTGCATTCGGACCAATCAGACTTATTTGCTCGTTGTAGTTTTATTTGAATTTTGATGTCAGCCAATGGTAATTGGTATATGTTTAATGCCTGCGAGTTCGCGGGCTTTTTGGGATGTTTCATCACTTCGCGAGGGAGAAGCTCACGAAGTTCCCGCCTGCAGCCGAGCAGAGAGAGATCGCGTTGTTTGTGAGCTCTATTTCAGCACTTATTTTGCAGAGAGTATTTTTATAGTTTGGTCTGCTTGTGGCCATAAACTCCGGTGTCACTCCAGTGAGTGATCTTCCTGTTTTTTTTTTTTCCGTGGACACATCTGCCCTCCGTGCTGGGCCCACCGGAGCGCTTTCGTCAGTCCCGGGGACTCACTGTGTCGGGTCTGGGACCCAGCCAGCTACCGAGGGGTTTGGGGTGAGCAGCATCTTATTCGAGTGAGCTAACCCACAGCAATAGCTAGCCCTCTGCTCAGGAGCATCTGCTGCGTTACTGTACCGACATCTGTAACCTGATCCGTCTGGTTTGACCGGTGGATTGTGAGTAACGCGAACCCACACTTACACTGACACACACATACACACACACAGGTTCCTCTGGTCTCGCCTGGATAGCCAGCGTTTTAGAAGGGCATTGCAGCGGTTGCTGTTCTGCCTGCAGTTCAGAGAGCTGCCACCTGTGCACCAACGGGCCCCAACTGTGCGCGTTTTTTTTCTTTTCCACTTCTTTTCTTTTGATACTTTACCCAGTTTTATTTTCTTACTATGTACTGCTGGTATACACACTGTTGTTGTGCTATCTGTAACATCTCTATTATGTAGGCTAATTGTTTCCGCTCTTCTTGTGCCGGTGTTACTATTTTCTTGGTGATTACATTGCATGCTTCTTTGGGAAGCATTTATTGTCAAATACTATCTCCTATTATTATTATTATTATTATTATTATTATTATTATTATTATTAATAAATATAATCATTATTATTATTTAATTATATCTTGGGTGTATTGGCTGCTCATTTGGTTCTTTATATTTGAACATTCTGACATGCACACTGCAGACTAGCTATTAGTTCTTTCACTCAAGCTACTGTTATTTTAAATTCTGAGGAAAATACACCATACACTAGCTTCAAAGGTAAGTGTAGTATTTTCGCAGTGGAGGCACCGCGCTGTTAAATTTATCATTTATTAGATTCATGCTTATTATTCTCTCTCTCTACTCATACTTGTACCCTTATGGTATCAGGAAACACAGGTTAATTCCCATCAGGTGCAGTGATTCTGCCACTTACCTTCCCTGACTCCACCCTCCTGTCACAGACCGGCGCTTGACCACGCCCCCGCTGCCACACTATTGTAATGCATTGTATGAATGTATGTGGGTCTAGTCTATCTGTATTGGTGTGTGTGGATCCTAGTATATGTGGGGAGTGTTGGTAGGAGTGCATGTTTTGGGTTCTGTAGTGTGTGGGTTGGATGTGTATGTACCTGGATTTGCATGAGTAGGGGAGGCATGGTTGGATGGGGTGGAAAGAGGCTCAGAGGAAAAAGAAATAATGAGGAAATCAAAACAAATCAAGTTGACAACAGAATAATGTAAATTACAAGAAAGAAAATCCAAAAATTTTTGGAGTGGTGAAGGGGGAGAGTGTATGTGTGTAAAGAGATCTCCACTGAAAGGAATGGTGGTGTGGTGTGAGGCCTATGGGAAGGGAAACTTGAGAGTAAGTGTGTATGGTTTGTGTGTGAGTGTGGGGTTTGGAGGGTCAGGAGTCAATACAGAACTGTTAAAATTAAAATGTTAGCTGTGGTGATTTCTTACCTCATAAAAAGTTCCCTTGCTGTCCTCACTCAAGGTGGAAGGGGCCCACCCTGTTGGTAGGTTAAGTGGTGGATGGTGAGTATCCAGGCAATGGGTTGTGGCTCTTGCAGCCAAATAGAAGACTCAGTCTAATTGTGCAGGGTTGGTTTAGGGATCTTCTGTGGGCACTAGGCTGAGTTGAAGCTGCTAAAAATCTTAGGTGGTTTCATCCATTATCTGTAGCTGCTTATCCTGTTCTACAGGGTCTCAGGCAAGCTGGAGCCTAACCCAGCTGACTATGGGCAAAAGGCAGGGTACACCCTGGACAAGTCACTAGGTCATCACAGGGCTGACACAGAGACAAACAACCATTCACACCTAGAGTCAATTTAGAGCCACCAATTAGCCTAATCTGCATGCCTTTGGACTGTGGGGGGAAACCCACATGGACACAGCATGCAAACTCCACATGGAAAGGCCCTTGTTGGCTGCTGGGCTTGAACCCAGGCCCTTCTTGCTGTGAGGTGACAGTGCTAACCACTACACCGTTGTGCTGCCTAGGTAGCTTCAGGAGTATTTAAATTATTAAAAACTACACTGTGTTAGTCCTGTCTGATGTTTCATAGCTTGTGCTACTTCATCAGAGGCTTGTGTGTGTGTGTGTGTGAGAGAGAGAGAGAGAGAGAGAGAGAGGCTGGGTTGAATTCATGAACTAACTGAAGGAAGGGGAAGAAAGTTGGGTGGAAATCAGATGATGAGGGAGATCTTGAATCAGAGGTTCTGAGTTGTGTCATTCAAAATTCAAACTAAATTGGTGTAGGATTGACAGATGATTGGTGGTGGAGGAAAGAGGAGGAGAGTAATGCACTTGTCTATGTGGGAGGTATGGGGAGAAGGTGTAGTGGCAGGGTTAGTAACCACAGAAACATGTAGCCTATTGGCTAAAGAGCAGGCCTTGCACTTTGTTTGTCCTGGGTTCAATGCCAGGATTAGGGTTTTGTGAGAGTTAGATGGTTAGGGTTATAGCAACACAAAGTATTTTATATTAGGGTTATAGCAACACAAAGCATTTTATTTTAAGGTTATACCAACACAAAGCAATTCAGAATAGGGTTATAGCAGCACAAAGTCATTCAAAATAGGGTTATAGCAACACAAAGCATTTCACATTAGAGTTGTTGCAACACAAAGTAATTCATATTAGGGTTATAGCAGCACAATGTGTTTCATATTAGGGTGTAGTATCTTACCAGGTGGGTGGAGCACAGAAGCACGGCAGGCCAGAACTGAGTTCTCAAAACTCTTTTTATTTTTAGCTTTTCAGCTTTTCCCAATCTCCCAGGCACACACGCACACACAAGTGTTCTGGTTGGGGAGAGAGCTCCCTTTCTCTGCTCTCTCCTTTTAAAGGGTGCGGTCACTGGGGAAGACACACAAACACAGGTTAATTCCCATCAGGTGCAATGATTCCACCACTTACTTTCCCTGACTCCGCCCTCCATTCACAGACTGATGCTTGGCCACGCCCCCGCTGCCACACAGGGTTATAGCAACACAAAGTATTTCATATTAGGGTTATAGCAACAAAAAGCATTTCATTTTAAGGTTATAGCAGCACAAAGTGATTCAAAATAGGGTTACAGCAACACATAGTGTTTCATATTAGGGTTATAGCAACACAGTGTGTCTTGTATTAGGCTTACAGCAGCAGAAAGTATTTAACATAAGGATTATAGCAACAGAAGGTAATTCATATTAGGGTTATAGCAGCACAACGTGATTCCATAATAGGGTTCTATCTCTGTTGAGATCATAAGACTAGGATTCCAGGAGTGTGGAATAAAATAACCATAAGACTATAGCAGAGTAAGGGTAAATAGCATTAGAGTTCTACTGAGGCCCTAGGTCTGTGCAATGAAGAAGACAGACAGCGTCAAACAGGTGCAGGCCACTCAGGCAGCAAAGAGGCATACCTGGAGTACCAGGAGCAGAAGAGGATGGGGCGATGTATGAGGAGAGCCGTCCTAAGTTCAAGCACCAGACGGGTGTCGAAGACCAGACGATGGCAAAGAAGTTGGGAGTCGCATTGCAGGAGTCACATGCTGGGGCACAAACAATAGTAGTAGTACTAATAGTCTTCATGTTGACGCATAAAATTCTACCAAATCCAACACACAACAACTCAGCCACATGGGGACATACACCTGACACAAAGGCGCACACACACTCCAAAGTTGTGCTTTACACAGCACAAAAGGGGCTCTGCTTCAAAAACTACACACTACACTCTGACAGTGGAAATACATCAAGGTCATTGACAGGGCTCTCCTTCAACTCGGCCCAGAGTGCTTAATATGACTGTGCCATTTTTTTTAGCCCGTTTTTACACGACATAGCACAAAATGCTCGAGCCACTGGCGCACCTTGCTCTTTTAGGCCACTGCGCGAGATGCTCGGTTTGTACCTGGGCATGCTGGAGCTTGGAAGAAAAGTGAAAGCCTTTTCTCTCTAAATATGTGCTTGATCGCTTTGGATCTTGTTTGGATCTTGTTGGAAAATCTTATTTTCACCAAGAAATGCCATGAGAAAACACAACTGCAAGTGTTTCATGGAAGTGCAGTCACTCAGCGGCAGCGTAGTTGAGTCTAAAATGTTCTCATGACCGCTTTTAAGACCAACCCCCCAGGCCGAGTGGAAGGAGGTTCCTCTGTTTTACACACAGCGTTTCACTCACTTCCTCTACTTAGCTCCAAGACAGATGACAGAAGTTGCTCCCGCCACCACCATGCCGGCCAAAGTGCCCAAAAAGAACACAGCTTCAAGGACCAAGAAATCAGGCCTGAGCATTGGTGAGGTCATCATCAAAGCAGTTTCTTCGTCCAAGGAGAGGAACAACATGTCTCTCTCTGCCTTGATGAAAACTTTGCAGGCCGCCAGATACGATGTGGAGAAGAACAACCACCACGTCAAAATCGCCATCAGGAACCTTGTGGCGAAAGGCATCCTGGTGCAGACCAGAGGGACCAGTGCGTCTGGCTCTTTCAAGCTGAAGAGGAAGCAGACTGAAGGGCAGAAGCCCACCAAGGAAGTCGCACCCAAAGCCAAAAAGGCAGCCGCCAAAAAACCCAACGTGGCTAAGAAGCCCAAGAAGGTAGTGGCCAAGAAACCCACTGTCACCACCAAGAAGTCTGCTAAGAAGCAAAGAAGCCCCCTGCTGCCGCCAAGAAAGCCACTAAGAGCCTGAAAAAGGCAAAAAATCTGCTGACCCCCAAAAAGGCTGCCAAGATCGCAAAGAAGACAAAAATTGGCAAGGCGCAAAAGGCAGCCCTCAAAAAGAAGTAAACATGTTTGTTTGTTTAATATTTTCTTTCCCTAAATGGCTCTAAGAGCCACCCATGTTTTCAGTCAAAGAGTAGTATTCCATATTCACTCTTGATATAAGATGCTGCTGATTGTTTTAGTGGAATTGATTCCTGCTCTTCAAAATGGTGACAGGAGGGTGTTCAGATAACATGAACAGGAAGCAATGTCTCAGGAGAGCCATAAACATCAGCAAAGACTCCTGCCATCCAGCATACACACTGTTCACTCTCTTGCCCTCTGGAAGGCACTACAGGAGCCTTTGAACCAAAACCACCAGGTTCAGGAACAGTTTTTTTCCTTCAGCTGTCTCACTGCTGAATTCCAACCCCCTACGGTCCCCCCCACACACGCGCACACACACACACACTCAACAACATCCCCCCCAACAAACTGAATTGACTTGAACTGACTTCATTGCACTATCACTATTTGCACTACTGTTTATTCATATCGTGTTTTGTATATACTGCAAATACAGTGCTCAGTGTAAATGAGTACATCCCCTTTGAAAAGTAACATTTTAAACAATATCTCAATGAACACAAAAACAATTTCCAAAATGTTGAAAAGACAAAGTTTAATAGAACATCTGTTTAACTCATAGCATGAAAGTAAGGTTAATCATATAAACTTAGATAACCCATTTTTTGGTTTTACTCAAATTAGGGTGGTGCAAAAATGAGTACACCCCACAACAAAAGCTACTACATCTAGTACTTTGTATGGCTTCCATGATTTTTAATGACAGCACCAAGTCTTCTAGGCATGGAATGAACAAGTTGGCAACATTTTGCAACATCAATCTTTTTCCATTCTTCAACAATGACCTCTTTTAGTGACCGGATGCTGGATGGAGAGTGATGCAATAGTCAAAGAATTGGGAATCGGGAGACATGGGCAATACAAGCACAAGGACTAGGCAAATTGTAGTTAGAAAACAGGCAAGGATCGAGAAACCGTGAATCAAGAAAAACAGTTAATCAAAACACAAGGGCTAGGATAAGCGAGAAAAAAACAGAAGGCAAAAAGGGTCATACACAGATAATCAGTAGAATAATGCTCAGTAGGCTTACGAAAAATGAAGACAATACTGTGCAAAGAACAAAACAAAGGGTTATAAATACAGACATAAACAAAAAGGTACATGTGATTGTGATTAGAACTCAGGTGAACCACTCCTAGGAAGTGGTTCCGGATTGGATGACAGCATGCACGTGGTAGTGACTGGTGTATGAACAGGGATTATGGGAACTGGAGTCCTGAGGGTTGAGGCAGACGGAGGGTGAGCACAGAGGCATGACAGTACCCCCCCCCCCCCCGGGAGTCCGAGAAGGCCGAAGGACGAGATCGACCACGACGACCGCCACCCACACCGCCGGGAACACTCCTGATCAAGCCTTCTGAGCTGCCGCAGTGCTGGACAGAGGGCCGTCGCCGCAGATGATCTCTGGAACCACCTTTGCGCAGACTGCTGGGAGGGCTGGACACACGGCGCCTGGGATGCATATCCCATCATTTATGAATGCTTGGAATATAGACGGGGCATTACACAACCTGAGGGGCATTACTAAGTACTCATAGTGCCCCCTTGTGATAAGAAATGCAGTTTACCCTTCATCACCTTCCTTTATGTGGACTAAATTGTATGCGCTTCTTAAGTCGAGTTTTGTGAATATGGATGCTCCATGAAGTTGTTCTAGTTCTACAGGGACTAAAGGCAATGGGTAAGAATAGGGTTTAGTGATTTGGTTAAGCCCATGATAATCAATGCAGGGCCTAAATCCCCCATCCTTCTTGTTGATGAAAAAGAACCCTGCAGCTGTGGGAGATGTAGAAGGACGGATGAAACCCTGTTCTAAAGCCTCCTGAACATACTCCTCCATCACTTTCTCTTCTGCTTGAGTGAGTGGATAAATCATAGATCCTAGAAAAAAAAATCAACAAACGTCTTGGTCTACTGAAGCGAATTAAACATCTCTTACCTAAATTTGCTAGACTGTTGTACTTCAATACCTTAATTCTGCCGCTCTTTGATTATGGTGATATTGTATGGGGAGACAAAGACAATACCACACTTATGCAATCACTCCAAATTCTGCACAACAAAGGTGCAAAAATCATCTTGGATTGCCCTCTATAGTCCTCAGTGTCTGATGCGCAAAAGGAACTTGAGTGGAATGAGCATGAGATCCAAGATGGAATGAGCAAGAGATCAATCTTGAACATGAGATCCAAGATGGCGGCGCATATGCACGCAGCGGCTCCTCTCTGTCCTGACAGAACTGTGTTTTCATGTTTTTTGTGTTTTAAAACAGTGTGTATCTGTTCATCTTTGTCGTGTCCATCAGTCTTAAGGCACACATACTCCAGTGAGTTTCTGCTCAACATCCGCAGAACTATATCCACGGATATAAATCCAGCAGACGCAGAAGTGCTATGCGACGACAGTTTGCTCCAGAGGCCTGCTCAATCACCGACCCCCACTCCTGCATCCAGCCCACAGAGGAAGCGCCACAGGCGGAACATGTGGAAGCAGAAGAGGGGCAAGCGCGGAGGTATCCGGGCTAGTCTAGTGGCTAGCCCTCACCGGCCGGCTATCCCTACCATCACTCTGGCCAACGTACACTCGCTGGACAACAAGCTGTATTATGTCCGCCTGCTCTGCTCATCTTTTAAGTCTGTGAGTGAGTGTTGTGTCCTCGTGTTTGTGGAAAAATGGCTTAACAACAGCGTCCTGGACTGTGCCATTCAGCTAGCCCGGCTAACATGCTACTGGTCAGACAGAGCGCTAGTCAAGGGGGGAAGACTCACGGCGGAGGACTCCATGTTTACATCAGTGATGCCTGGTGCCGCAATGCTGTTGTGGTCTGCAAACACTGCTCACCACTGGTGGAGTTTATAATTATTAAGTGCCGGCCATTCTACCTGCCAAGGGAATTTACAGCCATATTGCTGGTAGCAATATACATCCCTCCCGGCTCCAATAACAACAGGAGTGAAGCACTGAATGAACTCTATCAGCACATCAGTGAGCAGCAGACAGCCCACCCAGATGCTTTCCTCATCCTGGCTGGGGATTTCAATCATGCAAACCCCAAGAGCGTGTTTCCAAAACTTTATGGACATATCAACTTTCCCACACGTGGAAACAATACTCTGGACAATGTTTACACCATGCATAAAGACGCCTACAAAGCCCTACTCCTCCCCCACTTTGGGGCCTCAGATCACTCCACTGTTATGCTAATGCCAGCATACAGGCCACTGGTTAAAGTCACCAAATCAGCTATAAAGCAGATACGTGTGTGGCCAGAGGGGTCCTCAGAGGCACTCCAGGACTGTTTTTCCACCACTGACTGGAGCATGTTCAGACAGGCGGCCACCTACAAAAACTCCACAGATCTCCAAGAGTACACGGAGACCGTCACTGCCTACATGAGGAAGTGCATGGACGACGTTACGGTCATCAGAACCATCTCCATTCGGGCCAATCAGAAACCATGGCTGACAGGGGAAGTCCACAGGCTCCTGTGGGCTTGGAATGCCACCTTCAGAGCTGGGGACGAGGTGGGCCTGAGGACAGCTAGGGCCAGCCTGTCACGAGGCATCAGGGTGGCCAAGAGACAGTATTCCAGGGACATTGCTGACTATTTCAACGACAACAGAGACACCAGGAACCTGTGGCGGGGGATTCAGACCATCACAGACTACAAGCCCTCGCTGCAGACCTGTGACAACTCCACATCTCTGCTGAATCAGTTGAATGACTTCTTCGCTCTCTTTGAGGCAGACAACAGCACCACGGCACAGAAGACCCCACCTCCTCCCGGCGACCAGATGTTGACGCTGTCCCCAGACAGAGTGAGGAGAGCTCTCAGGATGACAAATGCACGAAAAGCCCCGGGTCCTGATAACATTCCTGGTCGTGTCCTGAGAGACTGTGCTGAGGAGCTTACAGATGTCTTTACAGACATCTTCAACATCTCGTTGAGCCAGGCTGTTGTCCCCACGTGCCTCAAAGCCACTACCATCATCCCGGTCCCAAAGAAGCTGTCTCTCTCCTGCTTCAATGACTACTGCCCTGTCACACTCTCTCCCATCCTCATGAAGTGCTTCGAGCGACTAGTCATGCGGCATATCAAGTCTGCCCTCCCCCCCGCTCTGGACCCTTTCCAGTTTGCATATCAGTCCAACCGTTTGACCGATGACGCCATCTCCACTGCCCTCCACTCAGCCCTCACCCACCTGGAGACAAAAGACTTGTATGTCAGAATGCTGTTCATAGACTTTAGCTCAGCATTCAACACAATCATTCCTCAGCAGCTCATTCATAAACTGGACCAGCTGGGACTCAACACCTCCCTGTGCAACTGGCTGCTGGACTTCCTGACGGGGAGACCACAGGCTGTATGGGTCGGCAGCAACTCCTCCAGCACCATGACATTGAACACGGGGGGCTCCCCAAGGATGTGTGCTGAGCCCCCTCCTCTTCACTCTGCTGACCCACGACTGCACACCAACATCCAACTCTAATCTCTTCATTAAGTTTGTGGATGACATGACTGTGATGGGTCTCATCAACAATGACGATGAGACAATCTACAGGAGTGAGGTGAGCCGCTTGGCCATGTGGTGCAAGGACAACAATCTCCTCCTGAATGTGGAGAAGACAAAGGAGATTGTTGTGGACTTCAGGAGAGCGCACACCCAGCATGCTCCACTATCTATCAATGGTGCTGCAGTGGAGAGGGTGAGCAGCACCAAGTTTCTGGGTGTGCACATCTCTGAAGACCTGTCCTGGAGCAACAACACTGCATCACTGGCCAAAAAAGCCCAACAGCGTCTGTACTTCCTCCGCAAAATGAGGAGAGTAAGAGTCCTGGCCCCCATCATGCACACATTCTACAGAGAACGTCCTGACCAGGTGCATCACCGTGTGGTACAGTGCCTGCACCATGTCCTGCTGCAAGACTCTGCAGCGCATCGTGAGAGCAGCTGAGAGGATCATTGGTGTCTCTCTCCCTTCTCTAATGGATATTTATAACTCCCGCCTCACCCGCAAAGCCATCAGGATTGCAGGTGACCCCACCCACCCATCTCATAGCCTCTTCAGTCTGCTGCCGTCAGGGAGTAGACTGCGGAGTATCCGGGCCAAAACCAGCAGGCTCAAGAACAGTTTCTTTCACCAGGAGGTCAGGAGGCTCAACTCCCTCCCTGTTCTGCCCATCCTCCCCCTCTGCCCCCTGCCACAGATTCTGCTAGCACACCCCCTTGCCCCCCCTTCAGCATCTGACATGTCACCCTCACAGTTCCCCCCCAGCGCATGTGCGCGCGCACACACACACACACACACACACACACACACACACACACACACACACACACACACACTCTCTCAACGTTCATTAACACACTGAACTCAGGGACTGCACATTTCACTTTACCTTGCTCATTTGCACATTCCCCACTACCTCACCTTAACAGCTATTAGTTTATTGTTTATACTGCTTATTTCATGTTTACCTGCTATACCTCAAGTGCCCTTGACTGTTTATTTGCACCAATTTACAAGTGTGTGTGTGTGTGTGTGTGTGTGTGTGTGTGTGTGTGTTTAGTCTATGTCTAGTTCTTATCTAGTGTTTATTGTTTATATTGTTTGTTTGAGTGTTTAGTCTGTCTAGTTCTTATCTAGAGTGTTTATACTGTTTATATTGTTTGTTTGAGTGTTTAGTCTATGTCTAGGTCTTATCTAGAGTGTTTATACTGTTTATATTGTTTGTTTTTTTCAATTATTCTTTTTTTTATTTATTGCATTGCCTGTTTGCACCGTGGGTCACAGAGGACTGAAATTTCATCTGTGCTGTATGTCGAGCATGTATAGCATAATTTGACAAAGTTGACTTGACTTGTCTTAAACAACGCAGACTTTACCATCAATGTTTATACACTACGTAACTTTAAAAACGCACATTGATAAAACTTGCTGAATTCGTGCTGAGTTTATCTCAAGAAGAAAAGAAATATATCACAATGGAAAAATAACTTCGTTCCGCCCGAATAAGTTCCAAATCTGTGCTCAAATCAGAATTTAAGGGAGTTGTACTCAATAACGTACAATATGACTCGGGTAGTCAATGACAGGGAACGGCTTTAATTTTCAAACAAATTTTGCATACACTGTACACACACAATCTTGCCTATAAATACCCGGGGGAAATGATGGGAAAATTGTCATTATTGAAGATGCCACGCCTAAGCCAAAATCAACATGAACAGGCCATCGGGCTGTTGCGTGCCGGAAGTACACAGACAGAGGTCGCCCGGCACTTCGGTGTTCATCATTCGACCATTTCCCGTTTGAGTCAGCGTTACAGACAGACAGGGAGCACCAGGGATTGTCCACGCCCTGGTCAGCCTCGAGTCACGACGCCAGTTCAGGATCAGCACATCAGGCTAGCTCACCTCCGTGACAGATTCCTGACAACCTCAGTCACTGCTGCTGAGACCCCTGGACGACACAGACCCAGAATCTCCAGCATGACGGTCCAAACATGGACCAACTGTCACTTTGAATTTTTTTATTGTGAATTAATTCTTGAGTTTGACAATAAATGTCCTTTATCGATGTTTCAAGATGTGTGTGCATTACATACAATATCATAAATTTCAAATATATGCATGGATCTAAAGTGATATCATGTTGAATTCCATTGTGCGTTTTTAAAGTTACTTAGTATATATCTTGAAGTGTAAAAACAATCTATTATCATCAGATCTAAAGCTAACTATGATGAATGAGTACAGGCATGATACAAGACATGGACATGATTTTCGTGTACCAGCTGTGAAAACAAATTGGGGAAAACAAAGGATTCCATATCAAGCCATTAAAGAATGGAACAATCTCAACAATGAACTTAAACAGTGCTTTAATATTTCTAAGTTTAAGTCAAAATTCTTTCAATGTATATGATTAAATCTTACATTTAAATTTTACATTTTTTACACTTTAAATTTTACTTTCATTCATAATTTTAAAATTTTTGTTTCAACTGACTATTCAAAATTTTGTCTTAAACCTTCATTTTTATGCTGTAACAAGTGTACAGGACTTTCTTGAAAATCACTTTGGTGAAGAAGCAGCCTGTTAAAATATCAGTGAATATAAATAAATAGATTTAGGTGGAATTGCATTATCTATCAACTCAATGGAACAGTTATATTCTCTGTGAGGGGAGAAGTTTGGTAGCACTTTTCTTGCTAAACACTTCTTACAGGTCACTGTATTCAGGGGGAACAGAGACTACAACATTGGCATTGGGGCTTTCTAGTCGTTGATGATACCATAACTATGGGAAATGCTAGACAGTTGTCATAACAGTAACTAGACCAAAAGAGTATTTCTTTATTGGACTAAGATATGATGGGGTTATGTTTTTTAAGCCAGGGCAAACCTAAAATTATAGCATACTCACAAGAATTTAATACAAAATAACCCTGGATCTCTTCTGAATGTTAAGCACTGACAGTCATACAGATGGGTTTCGTGACCCGGTTAACAAGTCCTTCTCCCACGGGATCCCCATTGACAGCAGTCAGTCTCAGCAGTGTTTCCAGTGGCTCCACAGGAATCTGGAGTTGCTCCACCAGCTCTGTGTAAATAAAGTTCCCTTCAGCTCTGGAATCATTCAATACTGAGAATGCAGAGACAGACTGAGGGCAGTTAACTGTCACGGGTAGGAGAAAGGACTTGAAGACCAACCCCTTAGTGGGTGTACTCACCACATTAGATCATGGAGTAGACTCCATGCACTTTCCCAGGGTTGGCGCCGGAGATTTGTGTCGACAGATTTGACAGTCATGTAGAATGTGACCGGCAGTTCTGTGATAGAGACACAACTCTGCGTGGAGACATCAGTGCCTTTTGTGGGTGGTAAAAGAGAGCAACTGGACTTGCTTGAAGATTCTTGAAGACTCTCATCTCTCATCCGAAAGGCTTCTTCAGTTCTGTCTGACTAATAGGGAGTATCAGGCATTTATGCTCTCATGGATGTTTATAGAAGATCCACACAACATTCCAGTACATTTCAGACCCAGTAACACCCTGAAGCAGAAACTGGTCCACCCTAAGGACAGAATAGCCAGACGCAAACAGGACAATGTAGTGTATGCAATTCAGTGCAGTGAGGAATGCACGGACTCGTATATTAGGAAACAAAACAACTGCTTCACAGGCGCATGGCTCAACACAGGAGAGCCAGTGCCTCAGGCCAGGACTCTGCTGTCTGTCTTCATCTTAACAACAAAGGACACTCATTTCAGGATTGCAACATACACATTTTAGCCAGAGAGGATTGTTGGTATGAGCGAGGAGTTAAAGAAGCCATTTTTGTCAACCTGGAATGGCCAACACTAAACAGAGGTGGGGGTCTAAGACATCATTTATCAGCCACCTACAATGCAGTCCTTGGCACACTTCCCAGACAACTGAATGCACACCAAAACCCAACTGTTTTCAGTGACTCACAGGAGGACAGAGAGAACCAACAATCGATTGATCACCCCACCGACTCTCTAGGCTGTTCACACCCAGCCCCCAGTGACCCATACCAACAGGATGACTCAACGACACCTTAGGATTGCTTTTCATCCATGAGAGGATAAATATCTGATACTCCCCGTGGCAGCGGGGGCATGGCCAAGCGGCGGTCTGTGAATGAAGGGTGGAGTCAGGGAAGGTAAGTGGTAGAATCACTGCACCTGATGAGAATTAACCTGTGTTTGTGTGTCTTCCCCAGTGACCGTGCCCTATAAAAGGAGAGGGAGAGCAGAGGAAGGGAGCTCTCCCCCAACCAGAACACGTGTGTGTGTGTGTGTGTGCATGCGTGCCTGGGAGAATAAATGTAAAAGCTGAAAAGTTAAAATAAAAGAGTTTTTTTTGGGAACTCAGTTCTGGCCTGCCATGCTTCTGTGCTCCACCCACCTGGTCTGATTCTACAGTGGTGCCGAAACCCAGGACGGAGTGCAGAAGGAAACAGCCCCATGGAGTCCTCCCCCTTCAAAGACCTGATCCATGCCCTCACCACGGCCCAACAGAGCCAGCACCAGGTGCTGATCACCCTCCAGAAGGAGCAGGAACAACGGTTCGAAGCCCTGGTGCTGGCGCAGCAGGAAGCTCACCAGGCGTTCCGGCACCTGCTCACATCGGCAAGGTCCACAATCACCACCACCGCGGACCCTCCCCACCTCACCCTAACGAAGATGGGTCCGTATGATGACCCCAAAGCCTTCCTCGCTCTTTTTGAGCAGGCAGCAGAGGCGTGGGGTTGGCCGGTGGAACAGCATGCAGTGAGCCTCCTCCCCCTGCTAATGGGCGAGGTGCAGCTGGCCGTGCTCCAGCCCCCAGCAGACAGCCGGCTGGTCTACGCGGACCTCCGCAGGGCCGTCCTCCAGTGTGTGGGTCACACCCCTGAACAGCAACAGCAGCGCTTCCACATGCTGCACCTGGAGGAGGTCAGCTGGCCGTTCGCATTTGGCCAGCAACTCTGGGATGCCTGCCGGCGGTGGCTGAGGGCCAACAACCATGACGCTGAGGGAATCGTCGACCTGGTGGTGCTGGAACAATTCGTCTCCCGACTTTCAGAAGGAACAGCAGAGTGGGTCCAGTGCCATCACCTGGCGTTGCTGGATCAGGCCATCGAGCTGGCGGAGGACCATATGGCGGCTGTTCCAACAGCAGGACAGTGTGTCTCCTCTTCTCCTCTCTCTTCTCTCTCTCTCCCCCTCTCCTCCTCGTCCTTGCCCCATTCCCCCACCATGGAGGCAGGGGCTGGCTCCACCCCAGCCGGCCCGCCGCACCTGCGGTGCCCTACCATTTCCTACTTCCTTGTCTGTGTCTTCTCCCCTCAGGTGAGTGATGTCCGGAACACCAGTGCAGAGGGAGAGCTTGGGCCGGTATACTGGTGCTGCAGGGAACCGGGGCACCTCCAGCATCAGTGCTTGGCGATGGAGGTGGGCACTGTGGTCCAGATCCCCGATGCACCAGGGACCGCCCTTGATCAGGCTGGAGAGTATCGCATACCGGTGAGTATCCAAAGGGATATGTATCAGGCTTTGGTGGACTCCGGCTGTAATCAGACCTCAATCCACCAAAGCCTGGTGCAAGATGAGGCATTGGAGAGAGCACAATTGGTGAAGGTGTTGTGTGTGCATGGGGATGTTCACAACTACCCTTTAGTCTAGGTCCACATTCTATTTAGAGGGGAAAAATTTTGAGTAAAGGCTGCAGTTAATTCTTGCCTTACCCACTCGATAATTCTGGGGACTGATTGGCCGGGATTTAGGGAATTAATGACGCATTTAGTGAAGAGTGGGGCCTGCCGTAGTTTAGCGAGGGGAGGTCCCGGTGTGGCATTGGCAGGAGCAGCTGTCACAGAGCCGTCTACGTCATCACTGTGTCAGAGTGAAGAGCAGCCTGCTCCTCCTCCCTCTCTCACGGATTCCTTTGTGGATTTCCCATTAGAGCAGTCACGAGACAAGACTCTGTGGCATGCATTTGACCAAGTGAGAGTAATCGATGGTCAAACTCTCCAGCCAAACGCCACACCATCCTTCCCCTATTTTTCTATTATCAAGGATAGATTATACCAAGTGACACAGGACACTCAGACTAAGGAACCAATAACACAGCTTTTAATCCCAAAATGCCGCTGGGAATTTATATTCCAGGTGGCTCACTTTAATCCCATGGCCGGACACTTGGGGCAGGATAAGACACTGGCCCGAATAATGGCCCAGTTCTATTGGCCAGGGATTTGCGGCGATGTCTGTAGGTAGTGTACGGCATGCCGCGAATGCCAGTTAGTAAATCCTGCGGCCATTCTAAAAGCGCCTTTGTGCCCTCTGCTATTAATTGAGACCCCGTTCGAAAGAATTGGGATGGATCTCGTCGGGCCATTAGATTGGTCAGCAAGAGGATATCACTTTATTTTAGTTCTGGCAGACTATGCAACGCGATATCTGGAAGCAGTGCAATATCTCAGCATGTAGTATTGCAGAAGCACTCTTCCGCATCATCTCCCAAATCAGAATCCCCAAAGAGATTCTGACTGATCAAGGCACTACGTTTATGTCATGCACACTGCGTGAACTGTATGGGTTACTGGGAATTAAGCCTATCCGCACCAGCGTTTATCACCCAGATTACTAAGACAGCAGCGATTGTGACCTGCCCGAGGCCCAAAACCAAAAAGGGGGTGGGACAGTTCCTGGGGCTGGCTGGCTACTATTGTAGGTTTATAGCTAATTATTTGGATGTCACCAACCCGCTGACTGATCTCACTAAAAAGGGAGCACCAGATCTGGTCCAGTGGACGGAGCAATGCCAGCGGGCCTTCTCTGAGGTAAAGGCTGCACTGTGTGGGGGGCCACTGTTACACTCCCCTGACTTTTCTCTCCCTTTTATTTTATAGACAGACGCGTCGGACAGAGGGCTGGGGGCTGTTCTGTCCCAGGAGGTGGAGGGGGAGGGATGTCCCATGCTGTACATCAGCCAAAAGCTGTTGGTGCACGAGGGCAGGTACAGCACAATAGAAAAGGAATGCTTTGCCATCTAATGGGTGGTCCTCGCCCTCCATTACTACCTGCTGGGGTGTCCTTTCACCCTCTGTTTGGACCACGCACCCCTGCAGTGGCTCCACCGCATGAAGGAAGCCAACGCACAGATCACCCATTGGTATCTGGCACTCCAGCCATTTAAATTCGAGGTGGTCCACAGGCCGGGGGCACAGATGGTCATGGCGGATTTCCTCTCCCATCAAGGGGGGAGGGGGAGTCAGCCGCAGGCCGGACGGCTCCCTGGCCTGAGTTGGGTGGTGGGGGTATGTGGCAGCGGGGGTGTGGTCAAGCGTTGGTCTGTGAATGGAGGGCAGAGTCAGGGAAGGTAAGTGGTAGAATCACTGCACCTGATGGGAATTAACCTGTGTTTGTGTCTTCCTCAGTGACCGCGCCCTATAAGAGGAGAGGGAGAGCAGAGGAAGGGCGCTCTCCCCCAACCAGAACATTTGTGTGTGCACGCGTGCGTGCCTGGGAGAATAAATGCAAAAGCTGAAAAGTTAAAATAAAAGAGGTTTTTGAGAACTCAGTTCTGGCCTGCTGTGCTTCTGTGCTCCACCCACCTGGTCTGATTCTATAGTGTAATATTTCATTTTCAGACGAATTGAATAAATATGACAATTCTGTTTTTTTCTTTCTTTTTTGTAGTTTGAGTGAAGTATGCAGTCATGTGGGTGCAGTACTGTTTGCCCTTGAAGCTGGGGCAAGGATTAGGGACCAGCAGACATGTACTGAAAAAAGTTGCCAGTGGCTTCTGTCACCAGCATTGAAACAGGTATGATTAAACTCCTGTGTATGTCACTAATAAATCATAAATTAATCAAAGTTATCAAATTTAAACTTTGAGGTACAATGCAATGTGTATGTTCAGCAATTTTGTTAACTGTCTTCTGTATAAATACTATTTTATGATGTAGGTTCCATATGTGGAGTTATGCTCTGGTGATTTTTCTTTGGCACAAAACAGAAGAAAGACTCGGACGATCAGTCGCTTTCTTCTTTGGCACTGCGAAGAGTAAGCCTACAGCCAAAAATCCAAGACCTCAAACCAGATGTGGTTCAGAAGGAAAAATTATTTGCCGAGGTATGTCCTCATCAACTTGTCTACTTCATGTCGTGTCATTTTTTTCTCTCTCTCTTTTTTCGGAAGAATGACGAGACCGGAAGCTTTCTTTGTCTTTTTTTTCTCCTCCTGCATAAAGACCACAAGCGGAGGCCACCCTCATCGGATCTGCTTTAATATCAACAGATCTTTGATGAAGGTATGTGAATCTTTTCATCATGGCACACCTTCAGCCTGTTCAGTGTGCTGAGTGCAGGATGTTTAGTCATTCTTCCTCCGTCGCTAGCGATAGCTTTATTTGTGATAAGTACAGATTAGTTAGCTCTCTGACAGAGATTATAATAGTGCTGGAAGCGCCTGTCCAGGCTTTAGAGAAGGTCAGTGAGCGTGAGAACAGTGTAGTTTCTGTAGAGGAAAGTCTGGATGCCCTAGACTTACTTACTTTAGACTTAGGGGCTCCTGTGTCGTCCGACACATGAGGCAGTTAGGTTGGCCCAGCAGGCTCCGTCAGCAGCCATCCTCCTTACATCCTTCCAACTCATTGTAGCGGGTTTAACGTGTGGGTGGAGCACAGAAGACGGCAGGACAGAGATCAGGATGAATATCGTGTTTTTATTGCCGCACTTTTCAGTCAGGCATTCAAATAAGCAACACTCGGAAATTTACACACACACACACTCCGTAGTCTCCTCTCAGCAAGATCCCCTCCGCTCTCACTCTCCCTCCTTAAATAGGGCGCAGTTTACTGGGGAGAACACACACAAAACACAGGTTAATTACACTCAGGTGTAGCGATTCTGCCACTTACCTTCCCCAACTCCGCCCTCCTGTCACAGACCGGCGCTTGACCACGCCCCCGCTGCCACATACCCCCACCGCCCGACTCAGGCCGGGTGCCCGCCCGACTCAGGCCGGGCTCCCGTCTGGCCCGCAGCCGACTCCCCCCCCCCCCCCCCCTTGACGGGAGAGGAAGTCCGCCACGACCATCTGCGCCCCCGGCCTGTGGACCAGCTTGAAGTTGAAAGGTTGGAGTGCCAGATACCAACAGGTGATCCGCGCGTTGGCATCCTTCATGCGGTGGAGCCACTGGAGGGGCGCGTGGTCCGAACAGAGGGTGAAAGAGCGCTCCAGCAGGTAGTAACGGAGGGCGAGGACTGCCCACTTGATCGCCAGGCACTCTTTCTCGATTGTGCTGTAGTGTCCCTCATGCACTGACAGCTTTTGGCTGATGTATAACACTGGGCGATCCTCTCCCCCCACCTGCTGGGACAAAACGGCCCCCAGCCCTCTGTCCGACGCATCCGTCTGTAACAAAAAAGGGAGAGAGAAGTCAGGGGAGTGCAAAAGTGGCCCCCCACACAGTGCAGCCTTTACCTCAGAGAAAGCCCGCTGGCACTGCTCCGTCCACTGGACCGGATCTGGCGCCCCCTTTTTAGTGAGGTCAGTCAGCGGGCTGGTGACGTCCGAATAATTAGGTATAAACCTACGATAATAGCCAGCCAGCCCCAGGAACTGTCTCACCCCCTTTTTGGTCTTGGGCCTCGGGCAGGCCGCAATCGCTGCTGTCTTATTAATTTGGGGACGCACCTGCCCGTTACCCAAGTGGAAGCCCAGATACCGTACTTCCACCCACCCAATCGCACACTTCTTCGGGTTGGCAGTGAGCCCTGCCCACCTCAGCGACCTAAGGACGGCCCTCAAGTGTTGCAGGTGCCGCTGCCAGTCATTACTATAAATGATGATGTTGTCTAAGTAAGCGGCCGCGTAGGTGGCGTGGGGCCGGAGGACCCGGTCCATCAGCCGCTGAAACATAGCGGGCGCCCCAAACAGCTCAAACGGAAGTGTGACGAACTGGTGTAAGCTGAACGGTGTGGAAAAGGCCGTTTTTTCCCGGGATAATGGAGTCAAGGGGATCTGCCAATATCCCTTCGTCAAATCCAGTGTCGAGTAAAAGCGAGCCGTGCCTAGTCGATCGAGCAGCTCATCAATACGAGGCATTGGGTACGCGTCGAATTTAGACACCGCGTTGACTTTTCTATAGTCCACACAGAACCGGACCGAGCCGTCGGCCTTGGGAACCAAGACCACCGGGCTGCTCCAGTCACTGTGGGACTCCTCGACGATGCCCATTTCGAGCATGGCCTGAAGTTCTTCCCGAACCACCTTTTTTTTGTGTTCGGGTAATCTATAAGGACGGCTACGCACTACCACCCCCGGGGGCGTCTCTATGTGGTGTTCTATGAGGTTGGTGCGACCGGGCAGGGGCGAGAACACATCCGAAAACTCAGCCTGCAACTGGGCGACCTCCGTGAGTTGGGTCGGGGAGAGGTGGTCTCCACAGGGGACCGGAGAGGTGTGAGATGCCAATGACCCTTTTTGGACCTCCGGCCCCAGCTCCGTCTTCTCCAAAACTATCGACACCAATGCCACGGGGACCTCCTCGTTCCAGAGTTTCAGTAGATTAAGGTGGTAGATCTGTAGCGCCCCCTCCCTGTCCGTTCGCCTAACGTCATTGTCGACGTCCCTGACTCGCCGTGTGACCTCAAAGGGCCCTTGCCACTTGGCGATTAATTTGGAGCTCGACGTGGGCAACAGGACGAGTACCTTATCTCCAGGAGTGAACTCTCTCTAAGGCACGTGCCCTTGTTGTACAGGCGGGTTTGCCGTTCCTGGGCCTGCCGCAAATTCTCCTGAGTTAGGTGGGTGAGCGTGTGGAGTTTTGCGCGCAGATCCATAACGTACTGAATTTCGTTTTTGCTCTGTGAAGGTCCCTCCTCCCAATTTTCCCGCAGTACATCTAAGATGCCGCGTGGCTTACGCCCATACAATAATTCAAACGGGGAGAACCCCGTGGAGGCTTGGGGGACCTCTCGCACTGCAAATAACAAGGGTTCGAGCCATTTATCCCAATTACGTGCGTCCTTACTTATGAATTTTTTGATAATATTCTTGAGGGTGCAATTGAACCATTCAACTAAACCGTCCGTCTGTGGGTGATACACGCTGGTGCGGATCGGCTTAATACCCAGTAGCCCATACAGTTCGCTCAGTGTTCGTGACATAAACGAGGTGCCTTGGTCAGTCAGAATCTCTTTCGGGATTCCAACCCGGGAGATGACGTGGAAGAGGGCCTCTGCAATACTATGTGCGGAGATATTGCGGAGAGGCACCGCTTCCGGGTATCGCGTTGCATAGTCCACCAGAACCAATATAAAGCAGTACCCTCATGTTGACCGATCTAATGGCCCGACGAGATCCATCCCAATTCTTTCAAACGGGGTCTTGATTAATGGTAGGGGGCGCAAGGGCGCTTTTGGAATGGCCGCTGGATTTACTAATTGGCATTCGCGGCACGCCGTACACCACTTACGGACGTCGCCGCGAATCCCCGGCCAATAGAACCGGGCCATTATCTGGGCGAGTGTCTTATCCTGCCCGAGGTGTCCCGCCATGGGATTAAAGTGAGCCGCCTGGAATACCAATTCCCGCAAGCTCTTTGGAATTAACAACTGGGTGACTCGCTCCTTCATCTGAGTGTCCTGCATCACTCGGTATAACCTATCCTTCAAAATGGAAAAATAGGGGAAGGACGGGGTGGCGTTCGGCTGGAACGTTTGACCATCGATTACTCTCACTTGGTCAAACGCATGTCTCAGAGTCTCGTCTTGCGATTGTTCCAGTGGGAAATCTGCGAGGGATTCCCCAATAGAAAGAGGAGGGGCCGGGGGCTCCTCACTCTGTCGAGGAGATGACGTAGACGGCTCTGCGACCGCAGCTCCAGCCAAAGCAACACTGGGACCCTCCCCTGACACCGGCAGGACCCACTCTTTACTAGGCGTGCCATCAACCCCCGAAATCCCGGCCAATCAGTCCCCAAGATCAAAGAGTGGGTAAGGCGAGGATTAACCGCCGCCTTCACTATCGATTTTTCCCCTCTGAAATGTATGTGGACCGACACCAACGGGTAGCTGTGAATATCCCCATGCACACACAACACCTTCACCCCTTGTGCTCCCCCCAATGCCTCGTCTTGCACCAGGCTTTGGCGGATCGAGGTCTGATTGCAACCCGAATCCACCAACGCCTGATATGTCGCCCCTTGTACACTTACCGGTATGCAATACGCTCCGGCCTGATCGAGGGCAGCCTCTGTCGCACCACCGCCCCCACCTCCATCGCTGCACACTGTTGCTGCAGGTAGCCCGGTTCCCCGCAGTGCCAGCAAACTGGCCCGGGCCTCCCCTCTGCAGCTGTGTTTTGAGGGTCACTCACCTGAGGGGGGGGAGAGACAGACACAGAAGGGAGAAACGGGAGGGCACCACGGGTGCAGCGGGCCGGCTGGGGTGGAGCCGGCCCCCGCCTCCGTGGTGGGGGAATGGGGCGAGGACGGGACATGGGAGGAGGGGGAAGAGAGAGAGAGAGAGAAGAGGAGAGAGAAGACGACGTCATCCGTTGTCCTGCCGCTGGGACAGCCGCCAGATGATCCTCCGCCAGTCCTACAGCCTGATCCAGCGATGCCGGGCGGTGGCACTGGACCCACTCTGCGGTTCCGGCGGGTAGGCGGGCGATGAACTGTTCCAGCACCACCTGGTCGATGATTCCCTCGGCGTCGCGATCTTCGGCCCTCAGCCACCGCCAGCAGGCGTCCCGGAGCTGCTGGCCGAACGCGAACGGGCTGCCGACTTCCTCCATCCGCAGCGCGCGGAAGCGCTGGCACTGCTGCTCCGGCGTGCGCCCCACGTGCTGAAGGACAGCCCGGCGAAGGTCGGCGTAGGCCAGCCGGCGGTCGGCGGGGAGCTGTAGTGCGGCTAACTGCGCCTCTCCCGTCAGGAGGGGGAGGAGGCGCGCTGCGCGCTGCTCCATCAGCCACCCCGAGGCTTCGGCGACCTGCTCGAACAACGTGATGAAAGCCTCAGGGTCGTCCTGCGGGCCCATCTTGGTCAAGGTGAGGGGAGATGGGCCCGCGGCCGGGGCGCTGGTGGACCCCGCCGACACGAGGAGGCGCCGGAATGCCTCTCGGTCTTCCTGTTGAGCCAGCACCAGGGCTTCGAAGCGGCGCTCCTGCTCCTTCCGGAGCGTGACGAGTGCCTGGTGCTGGCTCTGCTGAGCCGTGGCGAGGGCGTGGACCTAGTCCGCGAACGGGGAGGATTCCATGGGGCTGCAGGACAGGTGCTCCACCTTCCCGGGTTTCGGCACCACTGTAGCGGGTTTAACGTGTGGGTGGAGCACAGAAGACGGCAGGACAGAGATCAGGATGAATATCGTGTTTTTATTGCCGCACTTTTCAGTTGGGCATTCAAATAGGCAACACTCGGAGATTTACACACACACACTCCGTAGTCTCCTCTCAGCAAGCTCCCCTCCACTCTCACTCTCCCTCCTTAAATAGGGCGCGGTTTACTTGGGAGAACACACACAAAACACAGGTTAATTACACTCAGGTGTAGCGATTCTGCCACTTACCTTCCCCAACTCCGCCCTCCTGTCACAGACTGGTGCTTGACCACGCCCCCGCTGCCACACTCATGTTGACTGCTTGGAGGTCCCTCTCAATCGTCTGTCTGTAGTTCATCCTAGGGCGAACTCTGCGTCTCTTCCCCTGCGGGTTCCACTGCAGGACTTGGTTTGCCAGTCTGTCTGGCATGAGCCTTGTAGCATGGCCTAGCCAGCTCAGACGCCGTTTACATATTGTTGCAGACACTTGTTCCTGATTGTTTCTGGCTCTTATCTCCCTGTTGGTAACGAAATCATCCCATCTGATGCCCAGGATCTTCCGCATACATTTACTATCAAAGCCATCCAGTCTCTTTTCTTGACTTATTTTCATGTGCCAGGTTTCACAACCATACAAGAGAGTGGAGACAACATTGCTGTTGTAAAACCATAGCTTTGTCTTGAGGGAAAGTTTCTTACTAGCCCAGATCTTGCCAAGCTGGTTGAAAGCAGCTGAGGCCTTTCCTATTCTGCAGTCCAGTTCTTTATCAATGTCTCCTCTGTTGTTGATGGAGCTCCCTAGGTAGGTAAAGTTCTCCACCACTTCCACTTCGTTCTGGTCAATGATCACACTTGTTGGTGGAGGGTGTGTCCCTACCAGCATGTTCTTTGTCTTTTTGGCACTGATGCTGAGTCCAATGCTGCTTGCAGATGAACCTATGTCGTTTACTAGGGGTTGGAGGTCTCGTGTACAGTCAGCCAGTGCAGTGATGTCATCAGCAAAGTCAAGGTCTGCTAGTTTTGTTTCCTGTACCCACTGTATCCCTCTCTCCTTTGTTGCCTTCCCAAGTACCCAATCGATAGCCATGGCAAAAAGGATTGGTGACAGGACGCATCCTTGGCAGACACCACTTACAACATCAAACCACCTGCTGTATCCCTCGTCCGTCCGAACACAACACTTTGAATCAGCATATATTTGCTTGATTGCAGAGGTGAGTCTACTTGGAACTCCATATGAGTACATAATGTTCCATAGTGAGGGCCTATGGATGCTATCGAAAGCCTTGGTGAAGTCAATAAAACTAATGGCCAGTGGTGTTTGTAGTTCTGTACATTTCTCAATGATTTGCTGTAGAGTGAATATCTGCTCTGCACAAGATCGCTTTGGGCGGAATCCAGCTTGTTGCTCCCGGAGGACCTGGTCTACCACATCTCTCATGCGGTTCAAGATGCATGTAGCATACACCTTCCCCGGTATGGAGAGAAGTGTCACTCCCCTCCAGTTGTCACATTCTGCGAGGTTGCCTTTCTTGGGAATGTACACTACCTACTTCTCCATTCTTCCAGTCCTCTGGTACTTCTCCTGAGTTCCAAGCCTGGTTGCAGAGATGACACATCCATTGGACAGTGCAGTCACCCCCTGCTTTCAGCATCTCAGCAGTAATGCCATCCATGTCTGGTGATTTGTTGTTCTTCAGGGTCTTGATGGCTTCCTGGACTTCAGTTTCTGTCAAGTCACCAGTGTCAATGGGTAGTGGGTGCAACGGTTCATCGAAAACTGTTAGTGGTGAAGTAGGGTCTGGATGGTTGAGGACTTCCTTGAAGTGTTCTGCCCATCTGGCAAGTTTGTCCTCTCACTTCGACAATAGGGTCCTGTCCTTCACCTTGACTGGGCCTGAGTGGGCTTTGGAACTGCCAGTGATGATCTTGGCTATCTGGTATACAATTCGCATATCATTTCGGGCTGCTGCTCCTTCTGCTTCCTCTGCCTGTCTCTCCATCCATGCCCGTCTATCTCTCTGGACACTGTGCTTTACTTCTCTGTTCTTCTCCATGTACTCATGGTGGACAGCATTGTTGCCAGACTTCTTGTTGTATCTCCTCTGGTGGAGGGTTTTCCTTTCACTGATTAGTTTCCAGGTGTGATCGCTGATCCAAGCTTCTCGGAGGGACTTCTTGTAGCCCAAGACTTCTTCTCCCACTGCAGTCATTGCTTCCTTCAGCTCATCCCACCATACTGTTGACCCTGGAGGCGGGTCTGCTAGAGCAGAGAACCAGTTTCTCAGGGAAGCCTCAAACTGCTCTCCTGTAGCAGGATCTTCAATTTGCTGGTGTCAAACCTCTTGAGTAGAGATGCCTTCTTCTTTTGCCTATTTAGTTTGATCTTTATTTTGGCAATAGAGAGGTAGTGGTCACTGCCGACATCCGCTCCTCTGTATACATGGACATCTTGTAGAGATGGGGTCCTCCATCTTGGACCAATGGCGATATGGTCGATCTGTGTCCTTGTTGTGTGGTCATTTGATAGCCATGTTACCTTGTAAATGTCCTTGTGTTCAAAAAGTGATGAGCCAATCTTCATATTGTTCATTGAGCAGAACTGTATAAGTCTATTCCCATTGTCTGTACAGTTGCCAAAAGCGTGCGGGCCCAGGGTATGCTCAAAACCCGCTCTACTTCCTCCAATCTGTGCATTCATGTCTCCCATGACAATAAGGATGTCATTGCAAGGGGTCCTGTCGACCAGATCTTGGAGCTGCTGGTAGAGTGTATCTTTGTGGGTATCCTCACGTTCATTTGTTGGAGCATAGCACTGCACTATGGTGACCTTTACATGGTTAGTTATGAATCTTGCAGTCAAGAGACACTCATTTTATGGGTGACCATTCCTCAAGTGCGTTACTGGCTGGCTTGTCCAGTATAAGAGCTACTCCATCCCGGTGGATTCCATCTTGTCGGCCTGAGAATAATATGGTTTTGTTGTCTGATACAAACTTGCCTGAGTCTGTCCAACGGATCTCACTAAGGCCTAGTATGTTAATATTGTATTCTTCCATTTCCTTAATGACCTGTGCTAGTTTGGATGCCTGGTAGAGAGTTCTCACATTCCAGTATCCAATACGTGTAGTTGATTTTGCAGACAGGACTCTGGTCCTCAGGGCACTAGCTTCCTCTGTGAGGCTTTCACTGGTGTCCGTCCTTCTGTCTCCATCCAGAGACGACTGTTGTCCTGGCTGCTTCGAAGCTGCTTTCCTCCTAACTGTTTTTGTAGCAGTTGATTTTTACAGGGACAGGTCGCTGACCTGAAGCCAAACCTCGTACTTTTCTATCCCGCTGACAGGAGGGCGGTATTGTGTCCATCCTTTAGTGACTACCCAATTTCCACCCCCTCATTCGAGGTTACAAAGTAGGGATATTGCACCTACCCCAGGACTAGGAAATTGGTACATTCAGGCCTCTGCACCACAACAAGGCAGATGGACTGGGAGCCCCAGGTGTTTGGGCATCCCAGCAGAGGTGGATGCCCTAGGTGGAGTTAGTAATCCCCCAACTCCAGCATTAGAGCCCTTATAGTGAGGCGAATGGGTGATGGCTCGGTGGCATAAGCATAGAGCCAAAGCTACAGCTGAGGCTCACCCACGGGAGCACCACTCCTCTCCGCATCACGTGTCAAACAGGTTTGCTCTCCTTAGTGATGCACCCACTGAGAAACCTGAAAGAGCTCTGGTTATAGGTGACTCTATCATACGGCACGTGAAATTAGCTCAGCCTTCAGGGGCATCAGCAGCTTTAGTCAGGTGTATACTGGGAGCCAAGGCACCGGACATAGCAGGTAATCTTAGGGTCCTAGGCAAGCACAGGTTCTCAAAGATACTTATCCATGCAGGAGCTAATGATATACACCTTGGTCAGTCTGAGGTTACTAAGAGTAACTTTGTAGAGGTGTTTAAATTAGCGAAGGCGATGTCCAATGCGGTGGCACGGTGGTGTAGTGGTTAGCGCTGTCGCCTCACAGCAAGAAGGTCCTGGGTTTGAGCCCCGGGGCCGGCGAGGGCCTTTCTGTGTGGAGTTTACATGTTCTCCCCGTGTCCGCGTGGGTTTCCTCCGGGTGCTCCGGTTTCCCCCACAGTCCAAAGACATGCAGGTTAGGTTAACTGGTGACTCTAAATTGACCGTAGGTGTGAATGTGAATGGTTGTCTGTGTCTATGTGTCAGCCCTGTGATGACCTGGCGACTTGTCCAGGGTGTACCCCGCCTTTCGCCCGTAGTCAGCTGGGATAGGCTCCAGCTTGCCTGCGTCCCTGTAGAAGGATAAAGCGGCTAGAGATAATGAGATGAGATGAGAGATGAGATGTCCAATGCTGTAGTATGCTCTGGCCCCATCCCAATATGGTGTGGTGATGTAGATTACAGCAGGTTATGGTCACTGAACTGCTGGTTGTCCAGGTGGTGCTCTGAAAACAGTGTGGGCTTTATAGATAATTGGGCTAATTTTGAGGGCACTGCTGGCCTGTTAAGGTGGGACGGTATCCATCCCACTCGGGAAGGTGCTGCTCTCATTTCCTGCAGCATGGGTCGTAGTCTCAGAACAGGCCTAGTTAATTTCTGACAATCCAGAGCCAAGGCCAGGGAGCAGACGAACAGGCTAAACCGACTGTCTGCTAGCTGTCGTCACTCAGGGTCCACTACATCGAGACTGTGTCTGTTCCAGTGGCGGCTGCTGGTTTTTAAAACAGCGGAAGCCCATTTTATGCATTCATCGTAAAACCTGTAGGCCGGATATCAAAGCATAGAAAGGTGTGCCCCATTAGCATAGTGAATTAGACAATGCTACCTAGTGGCAGAAAGTATTTTTGCTTGTACATTTCATGTTATAGTCTGACTTGCCAGGCTAGTGCCTCATATCCTTAATCAAAAATATCAAACATCCAAAAATCACTGGCTATTCAACGAAGAGCCTTGAACATCATACCCTGATATGCAACACAGAGTCTTTAACACAACACCCAGCTGTGCAACACATCCTTGAACATCTTCTGCAACACAGTCTGGAAATTCATAACCAGGTAGGCTATGCAACACACAGAACCTTGAATATTATACCCAGGTATAACCTATAACACAGAGCCCACCATTCTCTTAACATTACTGAACAATATACACACTTCAGATTCATGAACATTATATGATGCACACTATTTATACACAAATTCTGCCCTCCGCTCCTTTTCCAGAAATGGTCTGTGACCCTGTCATACTAGCTGGTTGTGCTTTCCAGAGACTTCACCAATTTCTGTTAGCAGCTAGCACTGCAGATCCCAATAAGGCTCAAGCTAGCCTACAACCAGATTGAACTACAAATGAAATAAACAAGTGAATTCGCGAATGATCAAACTGATAGAATGGATGAAAGTTAACGGAGCACAACGAGTAATATTTACATTTATTTACAGAGTAATGTACAGAGACATCAATGAGAAGAAACGTTTATATGAAAAGAAATTCGGACAGCACTTTGGCACACGACTACACTTTATCGACATCCGCTAGGGACTGATCATGCTTCCGTGTTCCTCGCCGAAGTACCGCCCTCCTCATGTCTTTCAAACACTACCTCCAATAATCCTTTATCAGCCCGGCTTCTTGTCCCTCCCACTGTCTCGTTTAGTCCCAGAGAAGCCCGGCTTCCCGGGAAGTGACGATTTTGTCGATTTTAACCAATAACAACTAGCCGAAATTGGCTGTTCAGAGCCGTCTCATAGACTGCAACGGATACCCAGCTGCCAGCTATAGAGCCCATTGAAATAAGAAAGGTTACAGTCAGTGTTGCCAGATTGGGTGGTTTTAAGTGTATTTTGGCGGGTTTTGAACATATTTTGGCTGGAAAACGTCAGCAGTATCTGGCAACGCTGGTTACAGCCTGGCAGCAAAGGTGATTCTCGTAGCGAACTGCAAGTTCGTCAGACATCAATCAAATAAGTTACAGGATAGTTATGAACGTAAATACAATCTTCGGCATATATTATGTTATGCAAGTTATTGTTTTAATGAGAATTCAACGTCATAGATGCCGCAGTTTGGGGAGAGAATTTTAGGGAAAGCTCGGCTTCCCTTGTTTTCTCTGAGAAATCGCCCCTGGTCTGTTCTCCGAGCTAAACAAATAGGTAGAAATATTCAGAGAGTTTGTTCCAGTAACCTAATCAATATAAAATTAGATCATACTGACTGTACAGCTGCTGCCAGCACCTTTGATCAAAAGGTGGGGCTATTAAATATTAGATCTCTTGCATCTAAAGCACTAATGGTTAATGAACTCATTACTGATCAGGAATTTAATGTACTTTGTTTAACTGAAACATGGATTAAGCCAAATGAATATATAGCATTAAATGAAGCGAGTCCTCCTGGATACAGTTATATACACCAGCCTCGTCTAACTGGCAGAGGAGGAGGCGTTGCGGTTATTTAGAATGATTATCTAGGTGTAACACAAAAACCTGGTTATAAATTTCATACATTTGAAGTTCTTCATACTCATATAATGTTTGTAGCCTTGAAAAATAAGTCTACCCAGTTAATTCCATTACTTATTATTTACAGGCCCCCGGGGCCATATTCTGAGTTTCTTTCTGAATTTGCAGATTTTATCTCAGATCTGGTTATTTCCTTAGACAAAGCTTTAGTTGTCAGAGATTTTAATATTCACTTCAATAACCCAGAAGACCCTTTGAAAACAGCGTTTGTGTCCATTTTAGATTCAGTAGGGATTAATCAGAATGTCATAGGACTGACCCATAATGGTGGTCACACCCTCGATCTAATACTAACATTTGGGTTAAATGTAGAAAATATAGTCATACTTCCACAGTCTGAAGTTATCTCAGATCATTATCTCATCTCATTCAAACTATGCCTGAGTAATAATATATGCACCTCACCACGCTACTGTATTAAACGTACATTCACGTAAACTACTGCACAGAGCTTTATAAATGACCTCCCAGAGTTATCAACTTTGACTGGGTCACTGTCAGCCCCTGCAGAACTTGATCAGGCAACTGAATGCTTCGAGTCAACATTCTGCCATACCTTAGAGAATGTAGCTCCTCTTAAAAGGAAAATGGTCAGAGACAAAAAAATTAGCACCCTGGTATAATGATGACACTCGCACATTAAAACAGACCACTCGAAAATTGGAACATAAATGGTGTCAAACAAAATTGGTAGTGTTCAAATTAGCATGGAAGGAGAGCTTCCTGAAGTATAGAAAAGCTCTTAGTGCTGCGAGATCAACATATCTCCCCTCCCTAATAGAAGATAACAAAAATAATCCTAGATTCCTATTTAATACTGTAGCAAAATTAACCATGAATAAGTCCACTATAGACACATGCATACCTGTAGTATGTAGTAGCAATGATTTTATGAATCATTTTAATGACAAAATTGAGAATATCCAACAAAAAAATTCAAACTACAAATTTAAGGTCAGACAATGCAAGTGACCCTGTAGTTAACAATATAACAATCAGATCATCAATTAGAATGTTTTATTCCCCTTAGAGAAACTGAATTACTTTCATTAATCTCCGCATCAAAAGCCTCAACTTGTGTACTAGATCCCTTACATACAAAAATAATCCTAGATTCCTATTTAATACTGTAGCAAAATTAACCAGGAATAAGTCCACTATAGACACATGCATACCTGTAGTATGTAGTAGCAATGATTTCATGAATCTTTTTAATGACAAAATTGAGAATATCCAACAAAAAAATTCAAACTACAAATTTAAGGTCAGACAATGCAAGTGACCCTGTAGTTAACTATATAACAATCAGATCATCAATTAGAATGTTTTATTCCCCTTAGAGAAACTGAATTACTTTCATTAATCTCCGCATCAAAAGCCTCAACTTGTGTACTAGATCCCTTACATACATGTCTATTCAAACAGATCAAGTCAAGTCAACTTTTTTGTCAAATATGCTATACATGCTCAGCATACAGCACAGATGAAATTTCAGTCCTCTCTGACCCATGGTGCAAACAGGCAATGCAATAAATAAAAATAGAATAACTGAAATTAACAATATAAACAGTATAAACACTCTAGATAAGAAATAGACATAGACTAAACACTCACAGGTGTGTGTGCATATATATATATATATATATATATATATATATATATATATATATATATATATATATGAGAGAGAGAGAGAGAGAGAGAGAGAGAGAGAGAGTTAGGTCCATAAATATTTGGACAGAGACAACATTTTTCTAATTTTGGTTCTGTACATTACCACAATGAATTTTGAACAAAACAATTCAGATGCAGTTGAAGTTCAGACTTTCAGCTTTAATTCAGTGGGTTGAACAAAATGATTGCATAAAAATGTGAGGAACTAAAGCATTTTTTAAACACAATCCTTCATTTTAGGGGCTCAAAAGTAATTGGACAAATTAAATAATTGTAAATAAAATGTTCATTTCTAATACTTGGTTGAAAACCCTTTGTTGGCAATGACTGCCTGAAGTCTTGAACTCATGGATATCACCAGACGCTGTGTTTCCTCCTTTTTAATGCTCTGCCAGGCCTTTACTTCAGCGGTTTTCAGTTGCTGTTTGTTTGTGGGCCTTTCTGTCTGAAGTTTAGTCTTTAACAAGTGAAATGCTTGCTCAATTGGGTTGAGATCAGGTGACTGACTTGGCTATTCAAGAATATTCCACTTCTTTGCTTTAATAAACTCCTGGGTTGCTTTGGCTTTATGTTTTGGGTCATTGTCCATCTGTTTTATGAAATGCCGACCAATCAGTTTGGCTGCATTTGGCTGGATTTGAGCACACAGTCTCTGAATACCTCAGAATTCATCCGGCTGCTTCTGTCCTGTGTCACATCATCAATAAACACTAGTGACCCAGTACAACTGGCAGCCATGCATGCCCAAGCGATCACACTGCCTCCGCCGTGTTTTACAGATGATGTGGTATGCTTTGGATCATGAGCTGTACCATGCCTTTGCCATACTTTTTTCTTTCCATCATTCTGGTAGAGGTTGATCTTGGTTTCATCTGTCCAAAGAATGTTCTTGCAGAACTGTGCTGGCTTTTTTAGATGTTTTTTTACAAAGTTCAATCTAGCCTTTTTATTCTTGAGGCTTATGAGTGGCTTGCACCATGCAGTGAACCCTCTGTATTTACTTTCATGCAGTCTTCTCTTTATGGTAGATTTGGATATTGATATGCCTACCTCCTGGAGAGTGTTGTTCACTTGGTTGGCTGTTGTGAAGGGGTTTCTCTTCATCATGGAAATTATTCTGCGATCATCCACCACTGTTGTCGTCTGTGGGCATCCAGGTCTTTTTGCATTGATGAGTTCACCAGTGCTTTCTGTCTTTCTCAGGATGTACCAAATTGTAGATTTTGCCACTCCTAATATTGTAGCAATTTCTTGGATGGGTTTTTTCTGTTTTGGCAGCTGAAGGATGACTTGTTTCACCTGCATGGAGAGCTCCTTTGACTGCATGTTTTCTTCACAGCAAAATCTTCCAAATGCAAGCACCACACCTCAAATCAACTCCAGGTCTTTTATCTGCTTAATTGAGAATGACATAACGAAGGAATTGCCCACACCTGCCCATGAAATAGCCTTTGAGTCAATTGTCCAATTACTTTTGGTCCCTTTAAAAAGTGGCACATGTTAAGGAGCTGAAACTCCTAAACCCTTCATCCAATTTTAATTTGGATACCCTCAAATGAAAGCTGAAAGTATGGACTTTACTTTTTACTTGAATGTTTCAGTAAACAGGTAAAAAAACAAAATTTGTGTCAGTGTCCAAATATATATGGACCTAACTGTATATGTGTATGTCCTGGGTAAGATGTTAAACTGCATCCGGGCAGAGAGGGAAGGTCATGCGTGGACTTAGTTGTGGCCTCAGCTGAGCTCTATTAAGTGCGCATAAGAGACCATTAGTACCCTCTCTGTAACTGGCGAGCTATCGGCGCCATAAAGCCGAGAAGGCCCTTGTCAGCAGCAGGACGCGGATCCAGTAAGCAGCGTGCAGTGACGGACTATTGACACGGTGACTGGATTTTAGTGGCAGGCGGATGAACTGGAATGGTCAACGGCTGGCATTACTGCCCTAGTTAGTTGGGTACTGCGAATGTGGAAAGTAATGGTGACCTACCACATTTACTATCACCTACACACTCTAATGGCAGTACGTAGAAATGGAAATTGAGTTTCTAGGATGATAGGTGGCTCCACCAGGCCTGAAGTTCTTCAAATTGCTACTGGCGAAGAGTTTATTGTGGATGCAAGTACCACTGCTCAAGATGACGGGCAAGCACCAAATCCTCAGGGAAGTTCACAACTTGAAGGCGACAGTGAGGAAAGCCCCAGAATACGGTTACGAAACCACATGCGAATCACAACATGGAATGTTAGCAGTCTAATGACATGACAGCTCAATATGGTCATCAGAGAAGCACAGCGCTATAACATCAGCATTATGGGTATCGTAGAGCACAGATGGGCAGGTCAAGGTCATTTCCAACCTGATGAAGGAGGTATGCTGATGTACTCTGGAGGAGAAAAATCAGGACTGGGAGGCGTTGAAATATACCTGAATGATGTTGTCGCCAAGTCTCTCCTGGGATATAATCCAGTTAGTGATAGGGTACTGACACTGAAACTGCAAAGTCAACCAGCAAATATCACAGTCATCCAAGCCTATGCACCAACTAACACTGCATCTGATGAGGAGGCTGATCAGTTTTATGAAAGTGTACAGCAAGTGCTTGATTCAACTCCAGCAAGTGAAATGGTTATACTAATGGGAGACTTTAATGCAAAAGTAGGAAAAGGATTTGAACTGGGAGAAGAGACTGCAGTTGGAAGTTTCGGGCTTGGACAGAGAAATGACAGGGGAGAACAACTTGTATCGTTTGCTGTGTCAAATGAACTGAGCATATGCAACACTCTGTTTAAACACCATAAGTGCCAACTGTACACATGGACAGCCCCAAATGGAATAACACTGAACCAGATTGACTACATTCTCGTACGCAAGACCATGAGATCAAGTGTCTGCAACACCTGCACCCTCCCTGGAGCTGATTGCGGATCAGATCACCAGTTGTTGTGCATGGACATGAGATGCAAAGTCAAAGCTAAGAAGAAATGTGCACCTGTGGCTTCATGTGTCAAAGATACCAGGTGTCTTCTCAGTAGAGGTACACAACCAGTTTGAGGCATTGGCAGCTGCGGCAGAAGAAATGACACCAAATGAACTTTGGGAAAGAACAAAGGAGGCAACTCTCACAACAGCCAAGCAACACTTACCTCAGCGAAAGAGGAAGAGATCAGCCTGGATAACTGAAGAGACTCTCAAACTTATTGAGAAAAGGAGAAGTATGAAGGAGGGAGGTGTTAGTGTTGCCAGCTTGGCGTATCGTGAAGCAACCAAAGAGATTCAGAAGGCATGCAGAAAGGACAAAAAACAACATCTTTTGGAAAAATGCAGTAGTATTGAGGCTCACAGTAAAGCAGACAACAGCAAAGCAATGTATGGTGAAATAAAGAACCTGACCAGGAAGTTTAAACCCAGCCTGAATGTCATAAAGACTAAAGATGGAAGAACATTAACAGAAGCTGTGGACATCCTAGGTCGCTGGAAAGAGTACTGTAGTGAACTGTATGAGGATGAAGAGATCAAGGAAGAAGTAGGAGAGAGCTTGTTGATGGCAGAGCCAACAGAAGATAGTTTGCTAACTCCTTTGCGATTGGAAGTAGATCATGCAATGAAAGCTCTTAAGGGAGGGAAGTCACCAGGATGCGATGGTCTGCAAGCAGAACTACTACTTGCTGGTGGAGAAGCAGCTGTTAATCTGATGTATAAGTTCTGCGTAAAGATCTGGCAGACAGGAGAGTGGCCTGTTGACTGGTGTCATGCCCTGTTTGTGCCTTTGCCCAAGAAGGGAGACCTGCAATGTTGTGAAAATTATAGAACAATATCCTTCATCTGTCACACAAGCAAAATCATGCTGAAAATACTTCTCAACAGAATGACTCAGAATCTGGAGATGGAAATGGATGCTGCACAGGCTGGTTTTATGAAACATTGAGGTACCAGAGACCACATATTTAACCTCCAGCTACTGATCCAGAAATGCCATGAAATGAACCAAGATTTGTACATCTGTTTTGTGTACTACTCCACAGCCTTTGATCATGTCAGATACAAGCAACTGTGGACTGTGATGTTGAAGATGGGTTTTCCACCACATGTGATTAAGTTAATTATATCTCTGTATGGGGATCAGCAGTCAGTAGTCAGGCTGGAGTGTGGCACTACAGACTGGTTTGATATCAAGAAGGGTGTCCGACAAGGATGTATACTCTCTCCGGTGCTCTTTAACATCTACACAGAGAACATAATGAGGGAGGTGCTGGATGATGACGCAGCAGAACAGTTTGATTTGCTTCATGTAGGAGGGTCAAAGATGGGGAATCTCAGATACGCAGATGATGCAGCTCTGATCTCCAAGTCAAGATCCAGACTGAAAAAATATGTTGCCTCACTAAATGAGAAGAGCAAAGAGTATGGTTTGAAAATGAATGCTTCTAAAACAAATATTAGGCAGTGGCCAGTAAGGATGACAGGAATGATGAAAGTGTTAGTGTTGATGGATCAATATTAGAGGAAGTTGATAATTTCAAATATCTTGGTGCAAGAATCCAGAATGATGGTGATGTCAGCAAAGAAATCAAGAGTAGACTGGCCATGGGTTTGAAAGCCTTGAATGGGATGAAGAAGTTATGGAAAGGACAGGATAAGGAGACAAAGCTCAGAGTTCTCAGAGCCTGCATCTTCCCAATAGCAACTTATGCTTGTGAGGCTTGGGTCCTTCGGAAGACAGATGAGCAAAGAATCACATCTTTTGAAAACAAATGCTACCGCAGGATTTTGAGAGTCCCCTGGGTGGAAAGGCGCACAAATGAAGACATCAGGAAGGAGCTACAAGTAACCAGTGACTGGCTGCTACAATATGTTCGGAGACAGAAGCTGAAATACTTGGGTCACATAGTGAGGCATGATGGGATGGAGAAGAGAGTTCTTGAGGCACACATTCCGGGGAAGCGTAGCAGAGGAAGGCCAAGATGTAGATGGGATAGAACTATGAAAGAGGTTTTTGGGTCTATGGAAAAGGCAACTAGGGTTGCTCAGAATAGATGTTTTTACCACACTGCCGTAAGAGAAGCTACGCTTTGATCAGAGTAGGCTGCGACGACGACATATATATACACACACATGTATCTATGTATATGTGTATATACATACATATATACAGTGGGGCAAAAAAGTATTTAGTCAGTCACCAATTGTGCAAGTTCTCCCACTTAAGATGATGAGAGAGAGGCCTGTAATTTTCATCATAGGTATACCTCAACTATGAGAGACAAAATGAGAAAAAAAAAATCCAGAAAATCACATTGTCTGATTTTTAAAGAATTTATTTGCAAATTATGGTGGAAAATAAGTATTTGGTCAATAACAAAAGTTCATCTCAATACTTTGTTATATACCCTTTGTTGGCAATGACAGAGGTCAAACGTTTTCTGTAAGTCTTCACAAGGTTTTCACACACTGTTGCTGGTATTTTGGCCCATTCCTCCATGCAGATCTCCTCTAGAGCAGTGATGTTTTGGGGCTGTCGCTGGGCAACATGGACTTTCAACTCCCTCCAAAGATTTTCTATGAGGTTGAGATCTGGAGACTGGCTAGGCCATTCCAGGACATTGAAATGCTTCTTACGAAGCCACTCCTTCGTTGCCCGGGCAGTGTGTTTGGGATCATTCTCATACTGAAAGACCCAGCCACATTTCATCTTCAATGCCCTTGCTGATGGAAGGAGGTTTTCACTCAAAATCTCACGATACATGGCCCCATTCATTCTTTCCTTTACACGGATCAGTCATCCTGGTCCCTTTGCAGAAAAACAGCCCCAAAGCAGGATGTTTCCACCCCCATGCTTCACAGTAGGTATGGTGTTCTTTGGATGCAACTCAGCATTCTTTCTCCTCCAAACACGTCAAGTTGAGTTTTTACCCAAAAGTTCTATTTTGGTTTCATCTGACCATATAACATTCTCCCAATCCTCTTCTGGATCATCCAAATGCTCTCTAGCAAACTTCAGACAGGCCTGGACATGTACTGGCTTAAGCAGGGGGACACGTCTGGCACTGCAGGATTTGAGTCCCTGGTGGCGTAGTGTGTTACTGATGGTAGCCTTTGTTACTTTGGTCCCAGCTCTCTGCAGGTCATTCACTAGATCCCCCCATGTGGTTCTGGGATTTTTGCTCACCGTTCTTGTGATCATTTTGACCCCACGGGGTGAGATCTTGCGTGGAGCCCCAAATCGAGGGAGATTATCAGTGGTCTTGTATATCTTCCATTTTCTAATAATTGCTCCCACAGTTTATTTCTTCACACCAAGCTGCTTACCTATTGCAGATTCAGTCTTCCCAGCCTGGTGCAGGTACAACCCCGATTCCAAAAAAGTTGGGACAAAGTACAAATTGTAAATAAAAACAGAATGCAATAATTTACAAATCTCAAAAACTGATATTGTATTCAAAATCAAACAGACAACATATCAAATGTCGAAAGTGAGACATTTTGAAATTTCATGCCAAATATTGGCTCATTTAAAATTTCATGACAGCAACACATCTCAAAAAAGTTGGGACAGGGGCAATAAGAGGCTGGAAAAGTTAAAGGTACAAAAAAGGAACAGCTGGAGGACCAAATTGCAACTCATTAGGTCATTTGGCAATAGGTCATTAACATGACTGGGTATAAAAAGAGCATCTTGGACTGGCAGCGGCTCTCAGAAGTAAAGATGGGAAGAGGATCACCAATCCCCCTAATTCTGCGCCCACAAATAGTGGAGCAATATCAGAAAGGAGTTCGACAGTGTAAAATTGCAGAGAGTTTGAACATATCATCATCTACAGTGCATAATATCATCAAAAGATTCAGAGAATCTGGAAGAATCTCTGTGCGTAAGGGTCAAGGCCAGAAAACCATACTGGGTGCACGTGATCTTCGGGCCCTTAGACGGCACTGCATCACATACAGGCATGCTTCTGTATTGGAAATCACAAAATGGGCTCAGGAATATTTCCAGAGAACATTATCTGTGAACACAATTCACCGTGCCATCCGCTGTTGCCAGCTAAAACTCTATAGTTCAAAGAAGAAGCCGTATCTAAACATGATCCAGAAGCGCAGACGTCTTCTCTGGGCCAAGGCTCATTTAAAATGGACTGTGGCAAAGTGGAAAACTGTTCTGTGGTCAGATGAATCAAAATGTGAAGTTCTTTATGGAAATCAGGGACGCCGTGTCATTCGGACTAAAGAGGAGAAGAACGACCCAAGTTGTTATCAGCGCTCAGTTCAGAAGCCTGCATCTCTGATGGTATGGGGTTGCTTTAGTGCGTGTGGCATGGGCAGCTTACACATCTGGAAAGACACCATCAATGCTGAAAGGTATATCCAGGTTCTAGAGCAACATATGCTCCCATCCAGACGACGTCTCTTTCAGGGAAGACCTTGCATTTTCCAACATGACAATGCCAAACCACATACTGCATCAATTACAGCATCATGGCTGCGTAGAAGAAGGGTCCGGGTACTGAACTGGCCAGCCTGCAGTCCAGATCTTTCACCCATAGAAAACATTTGGTGCATCATAAAACGGAAGATACGAGAAAAAAGACCTAAGACAGTTGAGCAATTAGAATCCTACATTAGACAAGAATGGGTTAACATTCCTATCCCTAAACTTGAGCAACTTGTCTCCTCAATCCCCAGACATTTACAGACTGTTGTAAAGAGAAAAGGGGATGTCTCACAGTGGTAAACGTGGCCTTGTCCCAACTTTTTTGAGATGTGTTGTTGTCATGAAATTTAAAATCACCTAATTTTTCTCTTTAAATGATACATTTTCTCAGTTTAAACATTTGATATGTCATCTATGTTCTATTCTGAATAAAATATGGAATTTTGAAACTTCCACATCATTGCATTCCGTTTTTAGGGAAGGGTTGTATACAATTTTGTTTCTGGTGTCCTTTGACAGCTCTTTGGTCTTGGCCATAGTGGAGTTTGGAGTGTGACTGTTTGAGGTTGTGGACAGGTGTCTTTTATACTGATAAGTTCAAACAGGTGCCATTAATACAGGTAATGAGTGGAGGACAGAGGAGCCTCTTAAAGAAGTTGCTACAGGTCTGTGAGAGCCAGAAATCTTGCTTGTTTGTAGGTGACCAAATACTTAAATTACCGAGGAATTTACCAATTAATTCATTAAAAATCCCACAATGTTATTTCCTGGATTCTTTCTCCTCATTCTGTCTGTTGAAGTGTACCTATGATGAAAATTACAGGCCTCTCTCATCTTTTTAAGTGGGAGAACTTGCACCACCAATTGTGCAAGTTCTTCCACTTAAAAAGATGAGAGAGGCCTTTAATTTTCATCATAGGTACACTTCAGACAGAATGGGGGGAAAGAATCCAGGAAATAACATTGTGGGATTTTTAAGAAGCATTTCAAGGTCCTGGAGTGGCCTAGCCAGTCTCCAGATCTCAACCCCACAGAAAATCTTTTGAGGGAGTTGAAAGTCCGTGTTGCCCAGTGACAGCCCCAAAACATCACTGCTCTAGAGGAGATCTGCATGGAGGAATGGGCCAAAATACCAGCAACAGTGTGTGAAAACCTTGTGAAGACTTACAGAAAATGTTTGACCTCTGTCATTGCCAACAAAGGGTATATAACAAAGTATTGAGATGAACTTTTGTTATTGACCAAATACTTATTTTCCACCATAATTTGCAAATAATTTCTTTAAAAATCAGACAATGTGATTTTCTGGATTTTTTTTGTTTTCATTTTGTCTCTCATAGTTGAGGTATACCTATGATGAAAAGTACAGGCCTCTCTCATCTTTTTAAGTGGGAGAACTTGCACAATTGGTGCCTGACTAAATACTTTTTTGCTGCACTTTACATATATAAAATATGTTTCGACCTTGCTCTGCCCGTCACTACGGTCTAAAAAAGGAATGATCACCATCGTTCTGCCTATCACCGAGACCATATGTCAACAAAGTCATGTCCATGACCTCCGGAAGCAGAACGACTCGCGTTATAAATAGCAGAGATTTCTCCCAGTTCAGTCTCTCACCTTGGTCGCCTCATACGAGACTGTAAGTGAGAGACCCGTAAGGTAAGAAATCCTGATTTCTTTGCTTCACATTCCACTAATTCATTACCGGCGTGGTATGGGTGTCTTGTGTCCCCGAGGATTGTTGTGGTTTGTGTATTTCTGAGCTACGTGCTTAGCTTAATTTGCTGGTAGGCTGTAAGCTTGTTTTTTCAGGTATCCTTTTTGTTTGACATTATATGCACTAGATTTCCGGGTAATCTGAGTTTGTTACCACTGTGTGCCTATACCACTGTTCACAGCCGTGGGCTTAGTGCGAGCCCACTAAGTGCATTCGCGCGCTGGTGTGGGCCGCTGTAATACCTATGTTCTGTGTTTTTTACTGCTGTTGTCGCAGCCGACAATCGTGTGAGCCTGTCAGACTGCTGTTACAGGCCACCTCGCGCTATATTTGTTTGAATTGTGGATTTGTTATTTGAGTTTCATACTGTGTTTTGGTGTGCACCTGCTATTGTGTTGTGCCTTTTTTTTGTTGTTGTTCACTGGTGTTGCCTGCTAGGTGCATTTGCACACTGTGCAAGCCTCGGCAGTGTTCCCGTGCCACACCCTATACCCCTGTCTGCAGCTGGTGGGGCTAGTGTGCGCCCGCTAAGTGCATTCGTGCGCTGGTGCGAGCCATCATAATACTGTGTGCTTTTCCTATTTCCATCAGGTGCATTCAGGTGCAGACTGTGACAGTGCTCCTCTGCGATGCCCTCCTCTGCCATGCCCTAGACCCCTGTTCGCAGCTGGTGGGGCTAGTGTGCGCCCGCTAAGTGCATTCGTGTGCTGGTGCGGGCCACCATCGTGATCCTGTGGCATACCCTATACCGCTGTTCACAGCCGGTGGAGCTAGTGTGCACCCGCTAAGTGCATTCATGCGCTGGTGCGGGCCACCATAATACCTTGGTGGACTACTCGAGGAGGACTCCAGACTTCAGACCGCCTAAGCCTCAGTGTGGCTACGATGGCTTCCCACTACTGCAGGATTTGCAGGGTCTCAATGAGTTCCAGAGATGGGCACAGGGAGTGTCCAATATGCCTTGGAGGCGGCCATGTGCACGAGAGCTGGCGAGAGAGGCGATGCTCCCCCGACCAGCCGTCCCTCTCCAGTAAGCATGGGCATGAGCACAAACGCAAGCATTCATGTGACCGGCAGTGGGAGTCCCCCCACAGGCCTGCCCAAAGAGAGGCACCCAGACCTGCTAAGCGCCCTGCCTCAGCTACGGTGACAGAGAGTGGTAATGCAGAGTCGCTCCAGATCCTCTCGGTTCTCCAGGCTCTGTCACAGAGGATGGACAGGCTGGAAGGTCACCAGGGCTCGTCATCTACTTCCTTGCCTCCGGGCCAGGGGGGATACCCTCTCATCCAGGCCTGAGAGCTATGGTGAGGAGGATGGGGCGATGTGGATGTGCTATCCCTCTACGCTCCCCACACAGCGCGGACAACACAACAGGTAGGGATGTCCTCAGGGGAGACCTGTATTCTGGCTCTGCAGAGCTGGCTGATGACTCCACGGGGACAGAAGAGGCCCCTGTCAGCTCCCTGGTGTCATGGGTGCTGAGCGCTGCCAAGGTCCTGGGCCTTCAGGCACCTGCACCTGCCCCGGCTCTTTTGGGAGGAGTTTGGGAGGGGACCTCTTGCGCTACCCCACCACCTCCTATACCTGTGGCGGATGATTATGCAGCAATGCTCAAGTCAACATGGGGTAAGTTGTCGCAATGCCCCCGGTTTCATGCAGGCTGCCGCCAGCTGGCAACAGCTGGTTACCCAGTTGAGACTGGACTGGGGGACATGCCACCAGTTGAGCCATCATTGGCTGCATTGATGTCCCTGGGCCTTGCCTGCATATTCCCCAATCCACGTTGCCCTCGTAAGGAGTGCGCCAAGACGGACCACCTGGCCACTCGCTCTTTTAATGCATCGGTACGAGCGGCCTGAATGGGTAATGCTCTAGCCATCACACTGGCGGCTCTACAGAAGACACTGAGCCCAGACGATCAGGACGCCAGGGCCATGGTAGATGCAGCTCTTTCTTCCCACTCCCAGCTGACACAAGACGTGGGGGACGCTATGGCCTCTGCGGTGCTGTGCCGCAGACAGGTTTGGCTGCATAGACATCGCCAGACCCATTTTAGGGTAGCTCCAGCCACCCTATCTTATGGCAAAGCCACCCTATATTTTTTGCCCTTTTTTAAATTATTTATATTTTTATTTTTTTTTTCCCAAAAAAAACAAAGGCAGTAAAGCACTGAACATGAGCCATCAACAACGCAAGTTAATCCGAACAACAGTTTCTGCTTGCTTATTTATTGTTTAATGCAATATTATTAATATCGTTATGATTCCTCCTCATTGGCTCTGTGGCAAGCGTCACGTCGAGTGGTAGGCTAGTAGGACTTAAAAAACTACGCGGGCATTCTGCAGCAGGCGCGGTGCGGGCTTCCATTGAGTTGGGTTTGCAGAGAGTCAGAATTCTATGCTTTCATTTGCAGACACACACGGTGAGATTGTAATTTGATGTCAGTGGTTTGCATTTGCTTAACTTTACCTAGGCTATATTGAGTCTTCTGTAGAATGTTTACATGATGATTTGTGAAGCACTTGCCCTCTTCAGTTTGCGCAGGAATGCATGACACCTACCATTGTTTTTTTCACATTTTTGTAGTTTAGCTGGTGAAGTTGCTTCAGCAAGCAATTAAATGATGAAAGCAATTTTAAAATAGAATAGAAATGGTGGGAAGTGTGTCCCCAAGGTGTGATGCTCTTGAAATAATGAATTGATTGACAGCCTTACTAGGTGCTCTGAAAAATGTTCGGCGTGCGCTGCGCGCGCACAATACCTTTTCTCCTCTGGGTGCTAAGCTACCCCTGTCTCTCAAACCTAGTGACGTCCCTGTTTGGCTGGCACAAATTTCCCTGCTGGAAGCCATCAAGCAGGAGCTGCTGAGCCTCCCTGTGGTGCCTGGTCACATATTTCACCCAAGATCCCAGGAGGTGCTTGATTGCACTGAGCACACTGTGGCATCTAGGGAAGCTGTCCAGCGTGTGTTATAAGTCGGCTTCAACTGCCAGCCAGGTGCCTATGGGTAGGTATAGGCTGCGGCAACTCACCCGGCCTCCGCCGGCGGGCAACAACCTGGTGGCCCCATGGAACTTGCGATTTTGTGCACCCAACTGAAGTACGGCCCCAAATCCCCAACCCAGGGGAAGAAGAGGACTGCAGCAGGGCACAGGCAGGGGTGCAGGCCGTGGTGGCAGTCCTGCATAGGAGTCCTGGGTCACCCGTCGATTGTCCTTCCCAGCTGTTACAGACTTCCTGGGAGGGGATTGTGCCAGGCCCTTGGGTCGTGGCTACAGTGGCTCGCGGCTACCTATTGCAATTTCGATGGCAACCCCCTACGTTTTCAGGGGTCAGGGTAACATCGGTAAAAGACCCGGCTTTGATGTCCGTACTCATCAAGGAGGTTCAAGAGTTACTTCTAAAAGGGGCCATCTCAGAAGTACCGCCCAGCACACAGCTCACTAGGTTCTACTCCAAGTATTGTATTATTCCCAAAAAAGACAGCGGTCATCGGCCTGTTCTCGACCTCAGGCCCTTGAACCGATATCTCAAGGTGCTGCCTTTCAAGATGGTCCACACAAGAGTGGTGATGCAGTCCATCCGGCAGGGGGGGTGGTTCACATCTCTGGACCTAAAGGATGCGTATTTCCACGTCCCAATCTGACCAGAACACAGGCCCTTCCTGCGCTTTGCCTTCCAGGGCAGGGTGTTCCAGTTCCAGGTCCTTCTTTTTGGCCTTTCCCTAGCCCCAAGGGTTTTTACTCGCGTGGTGTCAGCCATGCTGTCCCCCCTCCAGGCTCGAGGTCTGAAAATCCTACCCTACCTGGATGATTGGCTCATCTGTGCCCCCTCCTGAGGGCAGGTAGTGTGCGACACAGACACAGTTCTGGCCCACATCCAATCCTTGGGCTTCACTGTCAACCACAAGAAGAGCAACCTGCAACCCTGCCAACAGGTGGAATTCCTTGGCATCTTCCTCGACTCAGTCAGCATGACTGCATCTCTCACTCCACGGAGAGTGGACAGCTTGATCGAAATGCTGAAGTATTTCTGCTTGGACAGTCTTGTTATGGCTCACAGAGTCCAGAAGCTGCTGGGTTTGATGGCTGCCGCAGCAGCAGTAATTCCTCTTGGCCTGCTGAGGGCATGCCCCCTGCAGCGCTGGTTCAATGCTTTCTATCTGAATGAATGAATTTATTTATTTCGAACATGTATAAAAATGTATGTAACTATTTATACATACAAAAGAAAGAAAATGAAAAAAGTGACAAAAAAAGAATAAATAAAATAATATAAAGAGCTAATACATTACAATACACCGCACATTGTTCGAAAAAGGAGTGGGAAGAAGTACAATACTTTTTTTAATTTCCCACCCCTTTTTAACTACCCCGAAATCCAAACTACATTAATACACTTATAAAAATATATACCACATATACACTTCATGATTATCCATATAAATATATAATTACAAAAATAAATATATACTACATACCATATCCATATACATATATATACATATACACATAACTATCTATATAAATATATAATTACAAAAAAAAAATCTACTACATACTTATCCCTGTAAATATGAAGATATCTATCCCCATAAATAAATATATACCATATACTAAGCTAGTTCTAATATAACAATCAACCCTATTCTATTTATCCCTCATCATCCTCCATTAAAATTAATCATTATCTCCATCTGAAAGACAACAGGCAGGTGAGGCTGCGTGTGTCTCGGGCTTGCATCCAAGCTCTATGTCCTTGGAGGCAACTCCCGTGGATGTTGGAGCACATAAACGTCCTTGAACTGAAGGCCATCCATCTTGCTCTTCGAAAATTCCTGCCAGTGTTGCAATACTAACATGTTCTTGTGAGAACAGACAGCACCTCGGCGGTGTATCATGTGAATCATAAGGGGGCACGAGATGCGAAACGCGGCGGATAGCGCACCGACGGGAAAGCAGAAAAGGCCACATGAACTGCGCCATCAGATCAAACTGTTCATTTAGTATTCATGTATTTTAGTGATTTTCGAGTCACTGTCCATTTAATCCGGAGGGAGAGAAACATCACAGCAATGCGACAAGCAATGCGAACTTTGTTGTGTGTTAATGTTCGTGTATTTAGTCAGAGAGATAGGAAGATGAATTTACTATCTCTGGTTTGTTTTCATTTAGTGTTTGTGGCAGCGGGGGCGTGGTCAAGCATCAGTCTGTGACAGAAGGACAGCAGGACAGAACTGATTTCACACAACTCACTTTTATTCAGCTTTTCAGCTTCTATCTGCACTCTCACACACGCACACACATCAGTCATCTAGTTGGGGAGAGAGCTCCCTCTCCTCTCGCTCTCTCTCCTTAAATAGGGCGCGGTCACTGGGAAGACACACAAACACATTAATTAACGACAGGTGTAGTGATTCTGCCACTTACCTTCCCTGACTCCGTCCTCCTGTCACAGACCGATGCATGACCATGCCCCCGCTGCCACAGTGTTATTCATTTTATATCATCGGATGTTATTGAACTGTTAGCCTATTGTTACCTTAGTTTTGTGACGTTTCATGATTAAAAAAAAAAACATCCCCCCTTCTGTTTTTTTTTGACAAATCGCACCCTGTATATATATATATATATATATATATATATATATATATATATATATATATATATGTGTGTGTGTGTGTGTGTGTGTGTGTATATATATATATATATATATATATATATATATATATATATATATTTAAACAATGTAGCCTACATAAAAACGAATTTTAAATACACATCAGTCATTTTTATGCATTCTTATGTTTATTTATATTCTCATATGAATTTCATTGTGTGATAACTGCTTAGATGGCAAAATTAGTAATGATTTAAAACGTTTGATCCCTGCTCAGTAGGGGTGTGCAGCACCCTCAGTACTCCAGTAGAGGGGGCTGCAGCGCCCTCAGCACCCCACTTCCCGCGCCCTTGGTGCAGACAACAGACCCCTGGGTAGGCATCCTTTGATTGGCCAGTTCTTGAAGGGAGCCCACTGGTTGCGTCCAGGACACACCTTGCGGGTGCCGAGCTGGGATCTGCCCACAGTCTTAACATCGCTCACTGAAGGTCTGTATGAGCCTATTTCAGATGCAGATTTGCGATCTTTGTCCCTTAAGACTGCTTTTCTCTTGGCACTCTGTTCAGCAAAGCGGGTCGGAGAGCTGTGTGCTCTCTCCATTAGCGACTACTGTCTAAGGTGGCAGGCAGGAGGCACTGGCATGTCGCTTTGGCCAAATCCAGCTTTTCTGCCAAAGGTTCTTAATCAGCAGTCCATCAACCAGGTTCTGGAGCTGTCCCAATTCCAGCCTTCCTCTGCCTCGCAGGCAGAGCAAGACAAGTTGCTCACTTTGTGCCCAGTCAGGGCCTTGAGGGCTTATCTGGCCCATACACAGTCCTTGAGGAGAACACACACTCAACTTTTTGTCTGTTATGGGGCGGCGAAGCGCGGGCTGCTGCTTTCCAAACAGAGGCTGTCTCATTGGCTGGTGGAGGTTATTTCCCACACTTACAGTGCTCAGGGGATACCCTTAAGGCCAATTTATGTTGACAACCCAGTCCTCGCAGATGGCATCTGCGAAGCCCCCCCCCTTCGCAGATGCTCTGCGCGCACCTCCCAAAAATTGTGACCACCGCAGACAGCGTCGCAGACAAGAGGGCTCTGATTGGTCCACTCTACATCCGCTGTACACGCACTTCCGCTTCCCTACTTTCCTGGTTTGGTTTGTTTTCACGACCATCATTTTTAAAAACATGAGCGAAGATGGAGCAGCACAAAGAGCAGTTGATCGAGGAAGTGAGGAAGTACGTACATCTATACGACTCCAGTTCTAGTCATTATAAGTAACCGGAGGATAAACACTCCACTAACCACACCCACCAACTACTCCTAGCGATTTCGCGACTTCGCGCCCCCTTGCGTTATGGCGGTGAATAACATTGCACATGCCTATTACTCCCCGCTCAATGATAAATTACAACTGTCTGCAAAAAGCTATCTGTGAAAGCCTTGTCGCAAGAGCATGCAGAGGCCTTTAGGGTACAAGGGCTCACTCTACCAGAAGTGTAGCTATGTCTTGGGCTGCCCTTAGGGGTGTGACAGCAGGCGATATCTGTGCAGCGGCTTCATGGGCTACGCCATGCACTTTTACCAGATTTTACAGGGTGGACGTAACTCGTCCAGCTCCGGTCGGTGCCACCGCCCTCATGTCCGTGATCGAGCGAGGTTCTAATGATTAATTCTGGGTTCCTCACGACTCTTATGGTATGTGTCATTGTGATGATTCTGAGCGCTGCTGCTGCTGCTCTTTCTGTGAGCGCTCATAGGCGTGGCTTTGGCATTTGTTAAGGCCACACCTGATTTGCTCCCTTTAAAAGGCCGGACTTGGAGACGCTGCTTCTCTATTCAGCTGCTCGTGTCTTTGGGTGCACGTCTGCCATTTTGCTTTGTTTTTCGTTATGGTTTTGTATTCGTTTCCTTTCATGCATTTAGTTTTACCATACTAATACTGCATGTCTGAAATGTTAAAATTATTGATTAACAGGTTTTGTGTGTGTGTATATATATATGTTGTATCCAGTTTTCTGTCACGGAACAGACAGGAGAAGAGATCAAATGCGCTCAAACCACAGTTTATTTATAATAGGGGAAAGGGGAGTTGGAAGAATGTGTGTGGGTGAAGTCCAGTGGCAGGAGAACTGAGAGGCAGGGATGGCTGGTGGTGACGTCTGAGGTCTCCCATCCAAGTACTGACCAGGCCCGACCCTGCTTAGCAGCAGAGATGAGATGGGACCAGGCATAGTCAGAGAGGTGTGGCTGTAGGGCTGACAGCACTAGGGTTACAGGCAGTCTCCCAGCAAACAGTTCCTCAGCAGGCAGGAGATAGAGAGCAGGCTGGAACACAGAGTCACAAAACAGGTAGCAGGATAGGAGGCAGAAATGCAGGGTCAGGTTACCAGGGCAGAAGAGTAGGGCTCCAGACAGGGTAGCTCACACCAGGCAAATGGAGAGGCAGGCGAGCAGCAGGGCTGGGCGAGCTGGAGATCAGGTGAAGGTACAGGAGGGGCAGGCAAGAGGCAGAGTCGACAGAACAGAAGGCAGATCAGGATACCAGGGCTGGAGAGCAGACAGAGTCAGACAGAACAGGAAATCTTCAGGAGTCAGAGTAGTGGGAACACAGAGCAGGTTATCAGGCTGAGAGTTGTAGACGATCTGACACAGGAGCTAGGGAGAACTGCAGCTTAAATACACACAGGGGGAGAGCAGGTGATCGGCAACAGCCAATGACAGTCACTGAAAGATAATAAGAGGAAGTGAGTGCGGGCGTGGCCGGTAATGCTGAGTGGAGATGTTACCTGAAGAGAGAAGCCCACAGGTAGGGCCATGACAGTTTTTAAGTAAATTCTTTTTGTATTTGGTAATCTTGTGTCCCGTGTTCTCCTTGGTTTTGTTACGGTTTTGAGCCAGATCATAACAAAATGGGGGCTCATCTATTTGCGATTAGTAATTGTTGGTAATCATTTGTTTGATTGCTCTTAAATGAGTAATATTCACTGGAGGACATCGTTTTTTCTGCAGCATTTTGTGATCCATTGTTTCAGCATTTGGATAAGTAAGTTGTGCGCAAATTAAGGGTGATTTTCCCTCAATAGGTAAAGCGCCCTGTTTCTTTTGAGACACAACGTTTTGTTTTTTTTGTAGTGTTGTGGTGAACACGAGTAGTAGCTCTGCTTGGGAGAACCTCTGCGGAGTGTAGGTCATTGCTGATTGCCAGTCGCAGCCTGCGCTCCACTGGAATCAGTGCATAAATACCCCTCGCTGGTAATTGCATGAAGACTAGGGTTGAGTGTAATTAGGGCCTCATTTGTTTAGTTAGCTGGGGGAATCATCTTTTTATTTGTGCACACTTTGTTTATTTTTTTTGCTCTAAATATGGTAAGTTGTTGGGAATCGTGAAGTGTGTCCTTTTCATAAAAAAAAATTGTGGCCATTCAACAGTATCCGCCTCCTGTTCCAAAAAAAAGATCTGCGCTGATTTTTGGGTTTGGTTGGTTTTTATCAGTGTTTCTGCTGAAACTTCTCAGCTGTTGTGGCTTCTTTGACTACTCTTTTAAGGGATGGGGAGAAGTATGTGTGGACATCAAATTGTCAACGAGCATTTGAAAATGTGAAGTCCATTTTTTGTTCTGCTCCTGTTTTGGCCACTCCGCGGTTTGATGAATGTTTTTCGTTACAGGTGGATGCCAGTAACGTCTGGGCTGGCGGTGTTCTAATCCAAGCTGATGATCAGGGAGTTTTTTCATCCCATTTGTTTCTTTTCAAAGAAATTTTGTTTTTATCAGCTACATTATTCAGTGGTGGAAAAGGAAGCATTAACTTTAATTTGGGCTTTACGGCATTTCACAGTATACATAAATTGTGGTGTAGCATTGACAATTTTTACAGATCATAATCCTTTGACCTTTTTGAATTCTTTGAAGTGTCCAAATCTGCGTTTAGTTCACTGGTTATTGTTTTTAGTCATATTGCTTTGCATGTTTCATATTGCATATTAAAGGGTCCAATAATGTCGTGGCCGATGCTCTGTCCTGTGCTTGACTGTCATGCTCTGCTTGTCCTTTCTCTTTGGCTCTTGTCTTTCTCCATTCTTAATTTGCTCCGAGGTGTTATGGTTGCTGGGTGGTTGGGGAGATGGAGAGTTGCGGAGAGGAAACGCCTGCTGTGGATGACATGGTTTTGCACAGGATGGGCCTGTTTTTGATCTATGTGCCGGATGAGTGTGGATTGTTCTTGCTTTGAAAACTACGATCCCATGAGGCTCTTCGTTTTCTTTTGAGGAGGGGGCATGTGATGACTCTGAGTGCTGCTGCTCTTTCTGTGAGCGCTCATAGGCGTGGCTTTGGTGTTTAAGGCCACACCTGATTTGCTCCCTTTTAAAAGGCCGGACTT